>NW_027000990.1:0-8025 GCF_036934945.1 Oncorhynchus masou masou
TGGTCAAAAGTAGAGCATTACTCAAAGGAAATGAGGTTACATCTGGGAAGCAGACTGCTATTACAGGAAGTGACATAGAAAGGGCTGCTCTTGTCTGAAGATGGTGGATTCCGCTGTCATCTTTGATAGAAATACGTATGTCATGTCTCCCAACATAAACCTCTGTGGTCAAACTATGGTGATATAACCACATTAACTGTGTCCATATAATGACATGTCTCACACATTATGTATTCCACATCTCTGTTTGATAAGCACATGGAATGACATCAGATTTGATATCTTCATGCAGTAGGGAGACTACATTACCAACCTGTCTATCTCTTTATCAATTCTCCACGTCTCTGTCCAATGTCATTCTGACTTCCAACCTTCCTAGCTGGAGATGTGGGTCACCTCTGAGGGAAAAACTTTGAATTGTACAAGTTTACCTCATTTTATGAGATACTGTACTGCAACGTAGAGAAGGTCGGTTGAATTCTTAGATTGGTATGAACGCAAGAATCGCCCAAAGGCGGACAGTTGGAAGAAAATGTAATTTCCACTGGTTTTAGCATGTATAAGGCACAGGCTACAGTACACAATACATTCACAATCCCCAGTGAGTACTGCTTACAGCCAAGTATTAACCCCTATGTCCACTTTCAACAGTCTCCCTACATTCATGCCCTAAAGACCTGGTAGGACAAAAATAGAGTGTAGAGAGGAAGGAGAGACTCTAGAAGTAGACTTCTCATCCCTGGAACTGTCTACCTCTAGGGAGGCTGTGACTGAAGGACAGTTTGATAGGGTCACCTTCTCATCCCTGGAACTGTCTACCTCTAGGGAGGCTGTGACTGAATAGAGCGTAGGACAGTTTGATAGGGTCACCTTCTCATCCCTGGAACTGTCTACCTCTAGGGAGGCTGTGACTGAATAGAGCGTAGGACAGTTTGATAGGGTCACCTTCTCATCCCTGGAACTGTCTACCTCTAGGGAGGCTGTGACTGAATAGAGCGGGAACTGTCTACCTCTAGGGAGGCTGTGACTGAATAGAGCGTAGGACAGTTTGATAGGTCACCTTCATCCCTGGAACTGTCTACCCTAGGGAGGCTGTGACTGAATAGAGCGTAGGACAGTTTGATAGGGTCACCTTCATCCCTGGAACTGCCCACTCTAGGGAGGCTGTACCGAATAGAGTTGCAGGACAGTTTGATAGGGTCACCTTCTCATCCCTGGAACTGTCTACCTCTAGGGAGGCTGTGACTGAATAGAGCGTAGGACAGTTTGATAGGGTCACCTTCTCATCCCTGGAACTGTCTGCCTCTAGGGAGGCTGTGACTGAATAGAGCGTAGGACAGTTTGATAGGGTCACCTTCTCATCCCTGGAACTGTCTACCTCTAGGGAGGCTGTGACTGAAGGACAGTTTGATAGGGTCACCTTCTCATCCCTGGAACTGTCTACCTCTGGAACTGCCCACTTAGGAGGCTGTGACTGAATAGAGCGTAGGACAGTTTGATAGGGTCACCTTCTCATCCCTGGAACTGTCTACCTCTAGGGAGGCTGTGACTGAATAGAGCGTAGGACAGTTTGATAGGGTCACCTTCTCATCCCTGGAACTGTCTACCTCTAGGGAGGCTGTGACTGAATAGAGCGTAGGACAGTTTGATAGGGTCACCTTCTCATCCCTGGAACTGTCTGCCTCTAGGGAGGCTGTGACTGAATAGAGCGTAGGACAGTTTGATAGGGTCACCTTCTCATCCCTGGAACTGTCTGCCTCTAGGGAGGCTGTGACTGAATAGAGCGTAGGACAGTTTGATAGGGTCACCTTCTCATCCCTGGAACTGTCTGCCTCTAGGGAGGCTGTGACTGAATAGAGCGTAGGACAGTTTGATAGGGTCACCTTCTCATCCCTGGAACTGTCTGCCTCTAGGGAGGCTGTGACTGAATAGAGCGTAGGACAGTTTGATAGGGTCACCTTCTCATCCCTGGAACTGTCTGCCTCTAGGGAGGCTGTGACTGAAGGACAGTTTGATAGGGTCACCTTCTCATCCCTGGAACTGTCTGCCTCTAGGGAGGCTGTGACTGAATAGAGCGTAGGACAGTTTGATAGGGTCACCTTCTCATCCCTGGAACTGTCTGCCTCTAGGGAGGCTGTGACTGAAGGACAGTTTGATAGGGTCACCTTCTCATCCCTGGAACTGTCTACCTCTAGGGAGGCTGTGACTGAAGGACAGTTTGATAGGGTCACCTTCTCATCCCTGGAACTGTCTACCTCTAGGGAGGCTGTGACTGAATAGAGCGTAGGACAGTTTGATAGGGTCACCTTCTCATCCCTGGAACTGTCTACCTCTAGGAGGCTGTGACTGAATAGAGCGTAGGACAGTTTGATAGGTCACCTTCTCATCCCTGGAACTGTCTACCTCTAGGGAGGCTGTGACTGAATAGAGCGTAGGACAGTTTGATAGGGTCACCTTCTCATCCCTGGAACTGTCTACCTCTAGGGAGGCTGTGACTGAATAGAGCGTAGGACAGTTTGATAGGGTCACCTTCTCATCCCTGGAACTGTCTACCTCTAGGGAGGCTGTGACTGAATAGAGCGTAGGACAGTTTGATAGGGTCACCTTCTCATCCCTGGAACTGTCTACCTCTAGGGAGGCTGTGACTGAATAGAGCGTAGGACAGTTTGATAGGGTCACCTTCTCATCCCTGGAACTGTCTGCCTCTTGGGAGGCTGTGACTGAATAGAGCGTAGGACAGTTTGATAGGGTCCTACAATCCTACAATGTGATTTTCAGATTTTTTTTTCTCATTTTGTCTGTCATAGTTGAAGTGTACCTATGATGAAAATTACAGGCCTCTCTCATCTTTTTAAGTGGGAGAACTTGCACAATTGGTGGCTGACTAAATACTTTTTTGCCCCACTGTATAAGAACTCAAGTCCTTTTGTTCCCCTGACCTAGAATTCCTCACAAGAAAATATTATCTCTTAACCAGTTGGATATAGGGGGCGCTATTTTAATTTTTGGATGAAAAACGTTCCCGTTTTAAACAAGATATTTTGTCACAAAAAGATGCTCGACTATGCATATAATTGACAGCTTTGGATAGAAAACACTGACGTTTCCAAAACTGCAAAGATATTGTCTGTGAGTGCCAAAGAACTGATGTTACAGAAAAAACCCAGATAAAAATCCAATCAGGAAGTGCCGCATTTTTTGAAACCGCCTCATGGCAATGACTCCTAATATGGCTGTGGAGGAGCTCGGAGTCAGCTTACGTTTTCCATGTTTTCCCCAAGGTGTCGGCAGTATTGTGACGTATTTGTAGGCATATCATTGGAAGATTGACCATAAGAAACTACATTTACCAGGTGGTCGCTTGGTGTCCTCCGTTGCAATTATTGCGTAATCTCCAGCTGCAGTACTTTTCAGTTTGCTACTGAGGAGAAACCCAACTGCCACAAATTATTTATCATCGAATAGATATGTGAAAAACACCTTGAGGATGATTCTAAACAACATTTGCCATGTTTCTGTCGATATTATGGAGTTAATTTGGAAAGAGGTTCGGCATTGTAGTGAATGAATTTTCGTTTTTTTTTCTTAGCCAAAAGTGATGAACAAAACGGAGCGATTTCTCCTACACAAATAATATTTTGGGAAAAAATGAACACTTGCTATCTAACTGAGAGTCTCCTCATTGAAAACATCTGAAGATCTTCAAAGGTAAATTATTTTATCTGAATGCTTTTCTTGTTTTTGTGAAAATGGTGCCTGCTGCCAGCACAGCCTAGCATAGCATTATGCCATGCTAAACTTACACAAATGCTTGTCTAGCGTTGGCTGTAACACATATTTTGAAAATCTGAGATGACAGTGTTGTTAACAAAAGGCTAAGCTTGTGTTTGAATATATTTATTTCATTTAATTTGCGATTTTCATACATTTACATTTACATTTAAGTCATTTGGCAGACGCTCTTATCCAGAGCGACTTACAAATTGGTGAATTCACCTTATGACATCCAGTGGAACAGCCACTTTACAATAGTGCATCTAAATCATTTAAGGGGGGGTGAGAAGGATTACTTTATCCTATCCTAGGTATTCCTTAAAGAGGTGGGGTTTCAGGTGTCTCCGGAAGGTGGTGATTGACTCCGCTGTCCTGGCGTCGTGAGGGAGTTTGTTCCACCATTGGGGGGCCAGAGCAGCGAACAGTTTTGACTGGGCTGAGCGGGAACTGTACTTCCTCAGTGGTAGGGAGGCGAGCAGGCCAGAGGTGGATGTACGCAGTGCCCTTGTTTGGGTGTAGGGCCTGATCAGAGCCTGGAGGCACTGAGGTGCCGTTCCCCTCACAGCTCCGTAGGCAAGCACCATGGTCTTGTAGCGGATGCGAGCTTCAACTGGAAGCCAGTGGAGAAAGCGGAGGAGCGGGGTGACGTGAGAGAACTTGGGAAGGTTGAACACCAGACGGGCTGCGGCGTTCTGGATGAGTTGTAGGGGTTTAATGGCACAGGCAGGGAGCCCAGCCAACAGCGAGTTGCAGTAATCCAGACGGGAGATGACAAGTGCCTGGATTAGGACCTGCGCCGCTTCCTGTGTGAGGCAGGGTCGTACTCTGCGGATGTTGTAGAGCATGAACCTACAGGAACGGGCCACCGCCTTGATGTTAGTTGAGAACGACAGGGTGTTGTCCAGGATCACGCCAAGGTTCTTAGCGCTCTGGGAGGAGGACACAATGGAGTTGTCAACCGTGATGGCGAGATCATGGAACGGGCAGTCCTTCCCCGGGAGGAAGAGCAGTTCCGTCTTGCCGAGGTTCAGCTTGAGGTGGTGATCCGTCATCCACACTGATATGTCTGCCAGACATGCAGAGATGCGATTCGCCACCTGGTCATCAGAAGGGGGAAAGGAGAAGATTAATTGTGTGTCGTCTGCATAGCAATGATAGGAGAGACCATGTGAGGTTATGACAGAGCCAAGTGACTTTGTGTATAGCGAGAATAGGAGAGGGCCTAGAACAGAGCCCTGGGGGACACCAGTGGTGAGAGCGCGTGGCGAGGAGACAGATTCTCGCCACGCCACCTGGTAGGAGCGACCTGTCAGGTAGGACGCAATCCAAGCGTGGGCCGTGCCGGAGATGCCCAACTCGGAGAGGGTGGAGAGGAGGATCTGATGGTTCACAGTATCGAAGGCAGCCGATAGGTCTAGAAGGATTAGAGCAGAGGAGAGAGAGTTAGCTTTAGCAGTGCGGAGCGCCTCCGTGATACAGAGAAGAGCAGTCTCAGTTGAATGACTAGTCTTGAAACCTGACTGATTTGGATCAAGAAGGTCATTCTGAGAGAGATAGCGGGAGAGCTGGCCAAGGACGGCACGTTCAAGAGTTTTGGAGAGAAAAGAAAGAAGGGATACTGGTCTGTAGTTGTTGACATCGGAGGGATCGAGTGTAGGTTTTTTCAGAAGGGGTGCAACTCTTGCTCTCTTGAAGACGGAAGGGACGTAGCCAGCGGTCAGGGATGAGTTGATGAGCGAGGTGAGGTAAGGGAGAAGGTCTCCGGAAATGGTCTGGAGAAGAGAGGAGGGGATAGGGTCAAGCGGGCAGGTTGTTGGGCGGCCGGCCGTCACAAGAAGCGAGATTTCATCTGGAGAGAGAGGGGAGAAAGAGGTCAGAGCACAGGGTAGGGCAGTGTGAGCAGAACCAGCGGTGTCGTTTGACTTAGCAAACGAGGATCGGATGTCGTCGACCTTCTTTTCAAAATGGTTGACGAAGTCATCTGCAGAGAGGGAGGAGGGGGGGAGGGAAGGAGGATTCAGGAGGGAGGAGAAGGTGGCAAAGCGCTTCCTAGGGTTAGAGGCAGATGCTTGGAATTTAGAGTGGTAGAAAGTGGCTTTAGCAGCAGAGACAGAGGAGGAAAATGTAGAGAGGAGGGAGTGAAAGGATGCCAGGTCCGCAGGGAGGCGAGTTTTCCTCCATTTCCGCTCGGCTGCCCGGAGCCCTGTTCTGTGAGCTCGCAATGAGTCGTCGAGCCACGGAGCGGGAGGGGAGGACCGAGCCGGCCTGGAGGATAGGGGACATAGAGAGTCAAAGGATGCAGAAAGGGAAGAGAGGAGGGTTGAGGAGGCAGAATCAGGAGATAGGTTGGAGAAGGTATGAGCAGAGGGAAGAGATGATAGGATGGAAGAGGAGAGAGCAGCGGGGGAGAGAGCGAAGGTTGGGACGGCGCGATACCATCCGAGTAGGGGCAGTGTGGGAAGTGTTGGATGAGAGCGAGAGGGAAACGGATACAAGGTAGTGGTCGGAGACTTGGAGGGGAGTTGCAATGAGGTTAGTGGAAGAACAGCATCTAGTAAAGATGAGGTCGAGCGTATTGCCTGCCTTGTGAGTAGGGGGAAGGTGAGAGGGTGAGGTCAAAAGAGGAGAGGAGTGGAAAGAAGGAGGCAGAGAGGAATGAGTCAAAGGTAGACGTGGGGAGGTTAAAGTCGCCCAGGACTGTGAGAGGTGAGCCGTCCTCAGGAAAGGAGCTTATCAAGGCATCAAGCTCATTGATGAACTCTCCGAGGGAACCTGGAGGGCGATAAATGATAAGGATGTTAAGCTTGAAAGGGCTGGTAACTGTGACAGCATGGAATTCAAAGGAGGCGATAGACAGATGGGTAAGGGGAGAAAGAGAGAATGACCACTTGGGAGAGATGAGGATCCCGGTGCCACCACCCCGCTGACCAGAAGCTCTCGGTGTGCGAGAACACGGGGCGGACGAAGAGAGAGCAGTAGGAGTAGCAGTGTTATCTGTGGTGATCCATGTTTCCGTCAGTGCCAAGAAGTCGAGGGACTGGAGGGAGGCATAGGCTGAGATGAACTCTGCCTTGTTGGCCGCAGATCGGCAGTTCCAGAGGCTACCGGAGACCTGGAACTCCACGTGGGTCGTGCGCGCTGGGACCACCAGATTAGGGTGGCCGCGGCCACGAGGTGTGGAGCGTTTGTATGGTCTGTGCAGAGAGGAGAGAACAGGGATAGATAGACACATAGTTGACAGGCTACAGAAGAGGCTACGCTAATGCAAAGGAGATTGGAATGACAAGTGGACTACACGTCTCGAATGTTCAGAAAGTTAAACTTACGTAGCAAGAATCTTATTGACTAAAATGATTGAAATGATACAGTACTGCTGGAGTAGGCTAGCTGGTAGTGGCTGCGTTGTTGACTTTGTAGGCTAGCTGGCAGTGGCTGCGTTGTTGACACTACACTAATCAAGTCGTTCCGTCGAGTGTAATAGTTTCTACAGTGCTGCTATTCAGGGGCTAGCTGGCTAGCTAGCAGTGATGATTACGTTACGTTACGTTAAAAGAACGACAATAGCTGGCTAGCTAACCTAGAAAATCACTCTAGACTACACAATTGTCTTGGATACAAAGACGGCTATGTAGCTAGCTAGCTACGATCAAACAAATCAAACCGTTGTACTGTAATGAAGTGAAATGAAAATGTGATACTACCTGTGGAGCGAAGCGGAATGTTGACCGGATTGTTGAAGTTCTATTCGGTAGACGTTGGCTAGCTGTTGGCTAGCTAGCTAGCAGTATCTCCTACGTTAAGGACGACAAATAGCTGGCTAGCTAACCTCGGTAAATTAAGATAATCACTCTAAGTCTACACACTCTAAACTACACAATTATCTTGGATACGAAGACAGCAAAGACAACTATGTAGCTAGCTAACACTACACTAATCGAGTCGTTCAGTTGAGTGAATAGTTTCTACAGTGCTGGTATTCGTTAGCTAGCTGCTGGGCAGATAGCAGTGTAGACTACGTTAGGACGACGAAATACGATAATACGATAATTACGCAATTATCTTTGATACAAAGACGGCTATGTAGCTAGCTAAGAAGAAATTGCTAAGATTAGACAAATCAAACCGTTGTACTATAATGAAATGTAATGAAAAGTTATACTACCTGCGGACCGAAGTGTAGATGCTACCTGCGGACCGGTGTAGATGCGACCGCTCGCTCCAACCCGGAACCGGAAACATGAATAGGAAACG
>NW_027000991.1:0-8025 GCF_036934945.1 Oncorhynchus masou masou
TAGTGTCATGTCTTGTTATGTCTGTTCCTGTCCTTTCTCTTCACTCTTGTCTCTCTCTGCTGGTCTTTTTAGGTTACCTTCTCTGTCTCTCATTCTTCAGCTGTTCTACATCTCCCTAACTAGCTCATTCACTCTTTCACACCTGTTCTCTCTTCCCCCTCTGATTAGGTCTCTATTTCTCTCTCTGTTCCTGCTACTTTCAGTGTCTGATTTGTTTGTGTTTTTGATGCCAGAAGCAAGCTGTCGTCTCGTTGCTTCCACCTTGTCCTATCCTGTCGGAGTCTGCCTGGCAGGTGCATCACCCACTATACTACGTTCTTTTTGTTCCATTGTCAACGTTGGAAGAGGATTTATGCCATTCCTGTTTTTCATTAAAGAACTCTGTTTTCTGTTAAAACCGCTTTTGGGTCTTCACTCAAGTACATAACAAATAGAAGGAAAAATAGGAAGAATTGAGGAAACATTTTGTCACGTTCGGACCTTAGTTCTGTTATATATGTCTTTGTTTTCGTATGGTCAGGGCGTGAGTTGGGTGGGTTGTCTATGTTCGTTTTTCTATAATTTGGGATTTCTGTGTTCGGTCTGGTATGGTTCTCAATCAGAGGCAGCTGTCAATCGTTGTCCCTGACTGAGAATCATACTTAGGGAGCCTGGTTTCACTTTTGAGTTGTGGGTGTTTATTTTCCGTGTTAGTGGAGATTCTTGACGGCAAGGGACCCAGGGCACAGGCTGGGGAATATCGCGGCCCCAAGGCTGAGCAAGAGGCAACGAAAGCTGAGCGGCCTGTAGGGAGGAGACAGAGAGACAGCCTGGTGCGTGTGGCTACCACAGGGCCCACCAGGCTGTTTCTCTGTCACCTCCCTACAGGAGCTCCCGCCTGTCCGGCGCTGCCAGAGGCTCCCGCCTGTCCGGCGCCGCCGGAATCTCTTGTCCATTCGGGACCCATTGCTCGGGTCCCCAGTCCGAGGTCGGCGGCGAGGGTCGCCGCTCTAAAGAGGCCACGGAGGTGGGCTAAGAGGCGGACAAGGACTATGGTGAAGTGGGGTCCACCTCCCGCGCCAAAGCCGCCACCGCGTACAGACACCCACTCAGATCCTCCCCTATAGATTCAGGTTTTGCGGCCGGAGTCCGCACCTCTGGGGGGGATACTGTCACGTTCTGACCTTCGTTCTGTTATTGGGTTGGGTGGGTTGTCTATGTTTTTCTATAGTTTGGGATTTCTGTGTTTGGCCTAGTATGGTTCTCAATCAGAGGCAGCTGTCAATCGTTGTCCCTGATTGAGAACCATACTTAGGTAGCCTGGTTCACTTTTGAGTTGTGGGTGTTTATTTTCCGCGTTAGTATCTGTGCCACACGGGACTGTTTCGGCTTGATTTACTTCACGTTATTGTTTTGTTCAGTGTTCGTTATTCATTAAAAAACATAAACACTTACCACGTTGCATTTTGGTCCTAAATGTGTAAGGACGAAACCCTTACACATTTATACAATTATAATCACACACAGTGATGGGTAAAATAGGAGATACAAGTATTGCACATTAAAGTGCAATACAAGTGGCATGAGAACATTGAAGAAACATAATTAGTGATTGATGTGAGACCATTAATCCAGACCTCTCTGACCATGTCTTATTGTTTACAGCTGTGATGACATTAGCACACAATGGCACAAATAGAAAAGGGCATGTGACAGAATGGAATGAGTTTTAAGTGGTGCATGTGATGCCCTCCAATACATAACTGATTACATCTCAGGACCAATTTAGCCCAATGTGGACCTGTTTACCCCAAACCAAGGTGTATAGGAACACCAGCGATGGAATTGGGCTGGAACATGGTGGGGGAATCATTTTAAATATGATTTTATCGTGGATGTGTTACTGATTAACTGGATTCGTTTTGTTTGTACAAGTTTGTGTATATGTGCTCAGGGGGCATATTATTTTGCTCTAACCAAATGTATCTCGTGGAACAATAAATATTTATTGAATTGAAAGGGTTTCTTGAACTGAATTCCTAGTGATTTTACAGTGATGAATTCCCACATAACCATTTTCCCCAGAAGCTTTTCCCCCATCTAATTCCACCCCTGGTTTCTTCTAGTTCCACACACGTCTTTCTCCACTTCTCCCTAACCGAGCCCAGTCCAATGGCTGCTGGGGGAAACCCCTGGGAGCCCAGTCCAATGGCTGCTGGGGGGAACCCCTGGGGCATTTGATCCAACAGCCTGGGACAGCAGTGTCAGGTGTCTTTCTAAAAACACTGTAGACTCTCCAGTCTTCCAGGCCAGACTGGGACCACGTGCTGACAGCAGTAAGGACCATATTGAATGTTTAGGAGAGAATGGGCTGGCCTCAAGCACCCTGGCTGTGTACCATTTACTGGAGGAAGAACGCCCATTCAGATCATTTGATTTCACGCCTAGCAACTACTGGCACTATCAACAATGTCAAACTAGAAGAGCTGCGTTTCCTGAAGAAAATGTGTGTGCTTGCTTTGTCCCAGACAGCAAAGATATTAGACCTCAAACACAGCAAGGTTTTCATTGTCATAAAAACACTAGCTCTTGTCCAGCAAGGTGGATACAGCCCACATAAATTTGAGTGTTTTCTGACATCTTTCCCGTGATGATTAAAGACTACCAAACTTGTGGTGGATCATATCTATCTTCCTATCAATTGCTTATGGCCAGAAGTGTCTGATCAGAGTTAGCAGGCACGGTAAATGTCACACAACATGCTGATGGTGGAAACAGGTGGGTGTGGGAGTGTTACTTTGTGGTCTGAAGATTCTGCATCTTTTGAAATATCCTTCCTGAGATCGGAGGTTTAACCTAAGAATCTTGCCCAATGCTTAGCAACGCTTGCACAACAGTGCTACTAGGTATTACCTGTCATGTCTTGTTATGTCTGTTCCTGTCCTTTCTCTTCACTCTCTCTCTCTGCTGGTCTTTTTAGGTTACCTTCTCTGTCTCTCATTCTTCAGCTGTTCTACATCTCCTCTAAGTAGCTCATTCACTCTTTCACACCTGTTCTCTCTTCCCCCTCTGATTAGGTCTCTATTTCTTTCTCTGTTCCTGCTACTTTTAAGTGTCTGATTCTTGTTTGTGTTTTTTGATGCCAGAAGCAAGCTGTCGTCTCGCTTTGCTTCCACCTTGTCCTGTCCTGTCGGAGTCTGCCTGGGCAGGTGCATCCTGCACTATACTAACGTTCTTTTGTTCCGCTGACAACGTTGGAAGAGGATCTATACCATTCCTGTTTTTCATTAAAGAACTCTGTTTTCTGTTAAAACCGCTTTTGGGTCTTCACTCAAGTTCATAACAGAAGAATCAGACCAAGAATGGACCCAGCGTCCCGGACCCTTTCACTCCGCCGTTCGAGATCCAGGGAGCGATGCTAGGCAGACACGAGGGTGAATTGTCTGCTGCTCGACATGCCGTTGAGACCCTGGCCGTCCAAGTCTCCGACCTCACAAGACAGGTTCACCAACTCCACCTCGATCCACCGCCCACTTCCAGGGTTTCCGAGTCTCCGGAGCCCAGGATCAACAAACCCGCCGTGTTACTCTGGGGAGCCCACTGGAGTGCCGCTCATTCCTCACTCAGTGTGATGGGGTGTTCTCTCTCCAGCCCAACACTTACTCCAGGAGCGCAGCCCGCATCGCCTACGTCATTTCTCTCCTTACCGGACGGCGCGTGAGTGGGGCACGGCAGTCTGGGAGGCGAGGGCTGAGTGTATTAACCAGTATCAAGACTTTAAGGAGGAGATGATACGGGTTTTTGACCGTTCTGTTTTGGGGAGGAGGCTTCCAGGGCCCTGTCTTCCCTATGTCAGGGGAATCGATCCATAACGGATTATTCTATTGAGTTTCGTGACTCTCGCTGCCTCAGTGACTGGAACGAGCCGGCTTTTGCTCGCTCGTTTTCTGGAGGGTCTCTCCTCGTCGAGGTTAAGGACGAGATCCTCTCCCGGGAGGTTCCTTCCAGTCTGGACTCCTTAATAGCTCTCGCTATTCGCATAGAGCGGACGGTTTGATCTTCGTCGCGAGCTCGAGGAAAGGAGCTCGCGTTCTCCGCTGCTCCCCTCTCCACATCACTGCCACCTGCCGCATCACTGCCACCCCTCCTCCGCCGGCTCGGATGCTGAGCCTATGCAGCTGGGGGGTATCCGCATCTCGGCCAAGGAGAAGGAACGGAGAATCACCAATCGCCTCTGTCTCTACTGCGGCTCCGCTGGTCATTTTGTCACCTCATGTCCAGTAAAAGCCAGAGCTCATCAGTAAGAGGAGGGCTACTGGTGAGCGCAACTACTCAGGCCTCTCCTTCTGGATCACGCACTACTTTTCCGGTCCATCTCCGCTGGCCCGGTTCATCTGCTTCCTGCAGTGCCTTGATAGACTCTGGGGCGGAGGGCTGTTTTATGGACGAGACCTGGGCTCGGGAACATGACATTCCTCTCAGACAGTTAGGGGAGCCCACGGCCTTGTTCGCTTTAGATGGTAGTTCTCTCCCCAAGATTCGGCGTGGAGACGCTGCCTTTAACCCTCACTGTCTCTGGTAATCATAGCGAAACCATTTCTTTTTTAATTTTTTCGTTCACCTTTTACACCTGTTGTTTTGGGTCATCCTGGCTAGTGCGCCCATAACCCTTCTATTAATTGGTCTAGTAATACTATCCTATCCTGGAATGTTTCTTGTCATGTAACCTGTTTAATGTCTGCTATCCCTCCTGTTTCCTCTGTCTCTACTTCACAGGAGGAGCCTGGCGATTTGACAGGGGTGCCGGAGAGTATCACGATCTGCGCACGGTGTTCAGTCGTTCCAAGGCCACTTCTCTCCCTCCACACCGGTCGTATGACTGTAGTATTGATCTCCTTCCGGGAACTACTCCCCCGGGGTAGATTATACTCTCTGTCGGCTCCCGAACGTAAGGCTCTCGAGGATTATTTGTCGGTTTCGCTCAACGCCGGTACCATTGTCTCCTCCTCCTCTCCCGCCGGAGCGGGGTTTTTTTGTTCAGAAGAAGGACGGGTCCCTGCGCCCATGCGTGGATTATCGAGGGCTGAATGACATAACAGTTAAGAATCGTTATCCGCTTCCTCTTATGTCTTCAGCCTTCGAGATCCTGCAGGGAGCCAGGTTTTTCACCAAATTGGACCTTCGTAACGCCTACCATCTAGTGCGCATCAGGGAGGGGGACGAGTGGAAGACGGCGTTAACACTCCTTAGGGCACTTTGAATACCGGGTTCTTCCGTTTCGGCCTTGTTAACGCTCCAGCTGTCTTTCAGGCACTAGTTAACGACGTCCTGAGAGACATGCTGAACATTTTTGTTTTTCGTTTACATGGATGATATCCTGATTTTTTCTCCGTCTCTCGATTCATGTTCAGCACGTGCGACGCGTCCCTCCAGCGCCTTTTGGAGAACTGTCTTTATGTGAAGGCTGAGAAGTGCATTTTTCATGCCGCCTCTGTCCCTTTTCTCGGTTCCGTTATTTCCGCTGAGGGCATTAAGATGGATCCCGCTAAGGTCCAGGCTGTCATTGATTGGCCCGTTCCTAAGTCACGCGTCGAGCTGCAGCGCTTTCTGGGCTTCGCTAATTTCTATCGTCGTTTCATCCGTAATTTCGGTCAGGTGGCAGCTCCCCTCACAGCCCTTACTTCTGTTAAGACGTGCTTTAAGTGGTCCGTTTCCGCCCAGGGAGCTTTTGATCTTCTTAAGAATCGTTTTACATCCGCTCCTATTCTTGTTACACCTGACATCTCTAGCCAGTTTGTTGTTGAGGTTGACGCGTCAGAGGTGGGCGTGGGAGCCATTCTTTCTCAGCGCTCTCTCTCTGACGGCAAGGTCCATCCTTGCGCGTTTTTCTCTCATCGCTTATCGCCGTCAGAACGTAACTATGATGTTGGTAATCGCGAACTGCTCGCCATCCGCTTAGCCCTAGGCGAATGGCGACAGTGGTTGGAGGGGCGACCGTTCCTTTTGTCGTTTGGACTGACCATAGGAACCTTGAGTACATCCGTTCAGCCAAACGACTTAATGCGCGTCAGGCTCGTTGGGCTCTGTTTTTCGCTCGTTTCGAGTTTGTTATTTCTTATCGTCCGGGCTCAAAAAACACCAAGCCTGATGCTTTATCTCGTCTCTTCAGTTCTTCTGAGGTCTCCACCGACCCCGAGGGGATTCTCCCTGACGGGCGTGTTGTCGGGTTGACTGTCTGGGGAATTGAGAGGCAGGTAAAGCAAGCACTCGCTCACACTCCGTCGCCGCGAGCTTGTCCTAGGAACCTTCTGTTCGTTCCCGTTCCTACTCGTCCGGCCGTTCTTCAGTGGGCCCACTCTGCCAAGTTAGCCGGCCACCCCGGCGTTCGGAGTACGCTCGCTTCCATTCGCCAGCGTTTCTGGTGGCCCACTCGGGAACGTGACGCGCGTCGATTTGTCGCCGCTTGTTCGGTCTGCGCGCAGACTAAATCTGGGAACTCTCCTCCTGCCGGCCGTCTCAGACCGCTTCCCATTCCCTCTCGACCGTGGTCTCACATCGCTTTAGATTTTATCACCGGACTGCCTTCATCAGCGGGAAGACAGTTATTCTTACGGTTGTCGATAGATTCTCTAAGGCGGCTCATTTCATTCCTCTCGATAAGCTCCCTTCTGCTAAGGAGACGGCTCAGATCATTATCGAGAATGTTTTCCGAATTCATGGCCTTCCGTCTGACGTCGTTTCCGACAGAGGCCCGCAGTTCACGTCTCAATTTTGGAGGGAGTTTTGCCGTTTGATTGGGGCTTCCGTCAGTCTCTCGTCCGGCTTTCATCCCCAGTCTAACGGTCAGGCCGAGACGGGCCAATCAGACTGTTGGTCGCATTTTACGCAGTCTTTCTTTTCGTAACCCTGCGTCTTGGTCAGAACAGCTCCCCTGGGCAGAGTACGCCCACAACTCGCTTCCCTCGTCTGCTACCGGTCTATCCCCTTTTCAGTGTAGCCTCGGGTACCAGCCTCCGCTGTTCTCATCTCAGCTCGCCGAGTCCTGCGTCCCCTCCGCTCAGGCTTTTGTCCAGCGTTGCGAGCGCACCTGGAAGGGGGTCAGGTCGGCACTTTGCCGTAATAGGGGCGCAGACTGTGAGGGCCGCTAATAGCGTAGGACCAAGAGTCCTAGATATTGTTGCGGTCAGAGAGTATGGCTCTCCACTCAGAACCTTCCCCTTAAGACAGCTTCTCGCAAGTTGGCCCCGCAGTTCATTGGTCCGTTCCGTATTTCCCAGGTCATTAATCCTGTCGCAGTGCGACTTCTTCTCCACGCTATCTTCGTCGCGTTCACCCGGTCTTCCATGTCTCCTGTGTTAAGCCCGTTCTTCGCGCCCCGCTCGTCCCTCCCCCCCATCCTTGTCGAGGGCGCACCCATCTACAGGGTTCGTAAGATTTTGGACATGCGCCCTCGGGGCCGTGGTCATCAGTACCTAGTGGATTGGGAGGGGTACGGTCCTGAGGAGAGGAGTTGGGTTCCCTCTCGGGACGTGCTGGACCGTTCGCTGATCGATGATTTCCTCCGTTGCCGCCAGGTTTCCTCCTCGAGTGCGCCAGGAGCGCTCGGTGAGTGGGGGGTACTGTCATGTCTTGTTATGTCTGTTCCTGTCCTTTCTCTTCACTCTCTCTCTCTGCTGGTCTTTTTAGGTTACCTTCTCTGTCTCTCATTCTTCAGCTGTTCTACATCTCCTCTAACTAGCTCATTCACTCTTTCACACCTGTTCTCTCTTCCCCCTCTGATTAGGTCTCTATTTCTTTCTCTGTTCCTGCTACTTTCAGTGTCTGATTCTTGTTTGTGTTTTTTGATGCCAGAAGCAAGCTGTCGTCTCGTTTGCTTCCACCTTGTCCTGTCCTGTCGGAGTCTGCCTGGCAGGTGCCATCCTGCACTATACTAACGTTCTTTTTGTTCCGCTGACAACGTTGGAAGAGGATTTATGCCATTCCTGTTTTTTCATTAAAGAACTCTGTTTTCTGTTAAAACCGCTTTTGGGTCTTCACTCAAGTTCA
>NW_027000992.1:0-8025 GCF_036934945.1 Oncorhynchus masou masou
TGACAACATAGTGCCCTACTTCCTCTCTAAGGACCAGGGATGAGTTGACAACATAGTGCCCTACTTCCTCTCTAAGGACCAGGGATGAGTTGACAACATAGTGCCCTACTTCCTCTCTAAGGACCAGGGAAGAGTTGACAACATAGTGCCCTACTTCCTCTCTAAGGACCAGGGATGAGTTGACAACATAGTGCCCTACTTCCTCTCTAAGGACCAGGGGAAGAGTTGACAACATAGTGCCCTACTTCCTCTCTAAGGACCAGGGATGAGTTGACAACATAGTGCCCTACTTCCTCTCTAAGGACCAGGGGAAGAGTTGACAACATAGTGCCCTACTTCCTCTCTAAGGACCAGGGGAAGAGTTGCCAACATAGTGCCCTACTTCCTCTCTAAGGACCAGGGAAGAGTTGACAACATAGTGGCCTACTTCCTCTCTAAGGACCAGGGAAGAGTTGACAACATAGTGCCCTACTTCCTCTCTAAGGACCAGGGATGAGTTGACAACATAGTGCCCTACTTCCTCTCTAAGGACCAAGGAAGAGTTGACAACATAGTGCCCTACTTCCTCTCTAAGGACCAGGGAATAGTTGACAACATAGTGCACTACTTTCTCGAGTACAATAAGGACCAGGGAAGAGTTGACAACATAGTGCCTTACTTCCTCTAGTACACTGAGGACCAGGAGAAGAGTTGACAACATAGTGCCCTACTTCCTCTAGTACACTAAGGACCAGGGAAGAGTTGACAACATAGTGCCCGACTTCCTCTAGTATACTAAGGACCAGGGAAGAGTTAACATAGTGTCCTACTTCCTCTAGTACACTACAGGAACAGGGATGAGTTGACAACATAATTTCACTACTTCCTCTAGTACACTAAGGACCAGGGAAGAGTTGACAACATAGTGCCCTACTTCCTCTAGTACACTAATGACCAGGGAAGAGTTGACAACATAGTGTCCTACTTCCTCTAGTACACTAAGGACCAGGGAAGAGTTGACAACATAGTGTCCTACTTCCTCTAGTACACTAAGGAACAGCGAAGAGTTGACAACATAGTGTCCTACTTCCTCTCTAAGGACCAGGGAAGAGTTGACAACATAGTGTCACACTTCCTCTAGTACACTAAGGACCAGGGAAGAATTGACAACATAGTAAACTACTTCCTCTAGTACACTAAGGACCAGGGAAGAGTTGACAACATAGTGCACTACTTCCTCTAGTATACTAAGGACCAGGGAAGAGTTGACAACATAGTGCCCTACTTCCTCTAGTACACTAAGGACCAGGGAAGAGTTGACAACATAGTGTCCTACTTCCTCTAGTACACTAAGGACCAGGGAAGAATTGACAACATAGTGCACTACTTCCTCTACTAAGGACCAGGGAAGAGTTGACAACATGGTGCCCTACTTTCTCTAGTACACTAAGGACCAGGGAAGAGTTGACAACATAGTGCCCTACTTCCTCTAGTACACTAAGGACCAGGGAAGAGTTGACAACATAGTGCCCTACTTCCTCTAGTACACTAAGGACCAGGGAAGAGTTGACAACATAGTGCACTACTTCCTCAGTCACTAAGGACCAGGGAAGAGTTGACAACATAGTGCCCTACTTCCTCTAGTACACTAAGGACCAGGGAAGAGTTGACAACATAGTGCCCTACTTCCTCTAGTACACTAAGGACCAGGGAAGAGTTGACAACATAGTGCACTACTTCCTCTAGTACACTAAGGACCAGGGAAGAGTTGACAACATAGTGCCCTACTTCCTCTAGTACACTAAGGACCAGGGAAGAGTTGACAACATAGTGCACTACTTCCTCTAGTACACTAAGGACCAGGGAAGAGTTGACAACATAGTGCCCTACTTCCTCTAGTACACTAAGGACCAGGGGAAGAGTTGATAACATAGTGCCCTACTTCCTCTAGTACACTAAGGACCAGGGGAAGAGTTGACAACATAGTTCCCTACTTCCTCTAGTACACTAAGGACCAGGGAAGAGTTGACAACATAGTAGACTACTTCCTCTAAGGACCAGGGAAGAGTTGACAACATAGTGCACTACTTCCTCTAGTACACTAAGGACCAGGGATGAGTTGACAACATAGTATTCTACTTCCTCTAGTACACTAAGGACCAGGGAAGAGTTGACAACATAGTGCCCTACTTCCTCTAGTACACTAAGGACCAGGGAAGAGTTGACACCATAGTGCACTACTTCCTCTCTAAGGACCAGGGAAGAGTTGACAACATAGTGCCCTACTTCCTCTAGTACACTAAGGACCAGGGAAGAGTTGACAACATAGTGCCCTACTTCCTCTAGTACACTAAGGACCAGGGAAGAGTTGACAACATAGTGCACTACTTCCTCTAGTACACTAAGGACCAGGGAAGAGTTGACAACATAGTGCCCTACTTCCTCTAGTACACTTAAGGACCAGGGAAGATTTCACTACATAGTGCACTACTTCCTCTAGTATACTAAGGACCAGGGAAGAGTTGACAACATAGTGCCCTACTTCCTCTAGTACACTAAGGACCAGGGGAAGAGTTGACAACATAGTGCACTACTTCCTCTAGTACACTAAGGACCAGGGAAGAGTTGACAACATAGTTCCCTACTTCCTCTAGTACACTAAGGACCAGGGAAGAGTTGACAACATAGTAGACCTACTTCCTCTAAGGACCAGGGAAGAGTTGACAACATAGTGCACTACTTCCTCTAGTACACTAAGGACCAGGGATGAGTTGACAACATAGTATTCTACTTCCTCTAGTACACTAAGGACCAGGGAAGAGTTGACAACATAGTGCCCTACTTCCTCTAGTACACTAAGGACCAGGGAAGAGTTGACAACATAGTGCCCTACTTCCTCTAGTACACTACGGAACAGGGATGAGTTGACAACATAGTTTCCTACTTCCTCTAGTACACTAAGGACCAGGGAAGAGTTGACAACATAGTGCCCTACTTCCTCTAGTACACTAAGAACCAGGGAAGGGTTGACAACATAGTGTACTTACTTCCTCTCTAAGGACCAGGGAAGAGTTGACAACATAGTGTCACACTTCCTCTAGTACACTAAGGACCAGGGAAGAATTGACAACATAGTGAACTACTTCCTCTAGTACACTAAGGACCAGGGAAGAGTTGACAACATAGTGCCCTACTTCCTCTAGTACACTAAGGACCAGGGAAGAGTTGACAACATAGTGCACTACTTCCTCTCTAAGGACCAGGGAAGAGTTGACAACATAGTGCCCTACTTCCTCTAGTACACTAAGGACCAGGGAAGAGTTGACAACATAGTGCCCTACTTCCTCTAGTACACTAAGGACCAGGGAAGATTTCACTACATAGTGCACTACTTCCTCTAGTATACTAAGGACCAGGGGAAGAGTTGACAACATAGTGCCCTACTTCCTCTAGTACACTAAGGACCAGGGGAAGAGTTGACAACATAGTGCACTACTTCCTCTAGTACACTAAGGACCAGGGAAGAGTTGACAACATAGTTCCCTACTTCCTCTAGTACACTAAGGACCAGGGAAGAGTTGACAACATAGTAGCACTACTTCCTCTAGTACTAAGGACCAGGGAAGAGTTGACAACATAGTGCACTACTTCCTCTAGTACACTAAGGACCAGGGAAGAGTTGACAACATAGTACCCTACTTCCTCTAGTACACTATGGACCAGGGAAGAGTTGACAACATAGTGCCCTACTTCCTCTCGTACACTAAGGACCAGGGAAGAGTTGACAACATAGTGCCCTACTTCCTCTAGTACACTAAGGACCAGGGAAGGGTTGACAACATAGTGCACTACTTCCTCTAGTACACTAAGGACCAGGGATGAGTTGACAACATAGTGCCCTACTTCCTCTCTAAGGACCAGGGGAAGAGTTGACAACATAGTGCCCTACTTCCTCTCTAAGGACCAGGGGAAGAGTTGCCAACATAGTGCCCTACTTCCTCTCTAAGGACCAGGGAAGAGTTGACAACATAGTGGCCTAATTCCTCTCTAAGGACCAGGGGAAGATTTGACAACATAGTGCACTACTTCCACTCTAAGGACCAGGGAAGAGTTGCCAATATAGTGCCCTACTTCCTCTCTAAGGATCAGGGAAGAGTTGACAACATAGTGCACTACTTCCTCTCTAAGGACCAGGGAAGAGTTGCCAATATAGTGCCCTACTTCCTCTCTAAGGACCAGGGAATAGTTGACAACATAGTGCACTACTTTCTCGAGTACAATAAGGACCAGGGAAGAGTTGACAACATAGTGCACTACTTCCTCTAGTATACTAAGAACCAGGGAAGGGTTGACAACATAGTGCACTACTTCCTCTAGTGTACTAAGGACCAGGGAAGAGTTGACAACATAGTGCACTACTTCCTCTCTAAGGACCAGGGAAGAGTTGACAACATAGTGCCTTACTTCCTCTAGTACACTGAGGACCAGGAGAAGAGTTGACAACATAGTGCTCTACTTCCTCTAGTACACTAAGGACCAGGGAAGAGTTGACAACATAGTGCCCGACTTCCTCTAGTATACTAAGGACCAGGGAAGAGTTGACAACATAGTGCCCTACTTCCTCTAGTACACTAAGGACCAGGGAAGAGTTGACAACATAGTGCCCTACTTCCTCTCTAAGGACCAGGGATGAGTTGACAACATAGTGCCCTACTTCCTCTCTAAGGACCAGGGATGAGTTGACAACATAGTGCCCTACTTCCTCTCTAAGGACCAGGAAAGAGTTGACAACATAGTGCCCTACTTCCTCTCTAAGGACCAGGGGAAGAGTTGACAACATAGTGCCCTACTTCCTCTAGTACTAAGGACCAGGGGAAGAGTTGACAACATAGTGCCCTACTTCCTCTCTAAGGACCAGGGATGAGTTGACAACATAGTGCCCTACTTCCTCTCTAAGGACCAGGGAAGAGTTGACAACATAGTGCCCTACTTCCTCTTCTAAGGACAGGGAAGAGTTGACAACATAGTGCCCTACTTCCTCTCTAAGGACCAGGGAAGAGTTGACAACATAGTGCCCTACTTCCTCTAGTACACTAAGGACCAGGGGAAGAGTTGACAACATAGTGCACTACTTCCTCGTACTAAGGACCAGGGGATGAGTTGACAACATAGTGCCCTACTTCCTCTAGTACACTAAGGACCAGGGAAGAGTTGACAACATAGTGCACTACTTCCTCTCTAAGGACCAGGGAAGAGTTGACAACATAGTGCACTACTTCCTCTAGTACACTAAGGACCAGGGAAGAGTTGCCAACATAGTACCCTACTTCCTCTAGTCACATGGACCAGGGAAGAGTTGACAACATAGTGCCCTACTTCCTCTCGTACACTAAGGACCAGGGAAGAGTTGACAACATAGTGCCCTACTTCCTCTAGTACACTAAGGACCAGGGAAGAGTTGACAACATAGTGCCCTACTTCCTCTAGTACACTAAGGACCAGGGAAGAGTTGACAACATAGTGCCCTACTTCCTCAGTACAATAAGGACCAGGGAAGAGTTGACAACATAGTGCACTACTTCCTCTAGTACACTAAGGACCAGGGAAGAGTTGACAACATAGTGCCCTACTTCCTCTAGTACTAAGGACCAGGGAAGAGTTGACAACATAGTGCCCTACTTCCTCTAGTACACTAAGGACCAGGGATGAGTTGACAACATAGTGCCCTACTTCCTCTCTAAGGACCAGGGGAAGAGTTGACAACATAGTGCCCTACTTCCTCTCTAAGGACCAGGGATGAGTTGACAACATAGTGCCCTACTTCCTCTCTAAGGACCAGGGGAAGAGTTGACAACATAGTGCCCTACTTCCTCTTCTAAGGACAGGGGAAGAGTTGCCAACATAGTGCCCTACTTCCTCTCTAAGGACCAGGGAAGAGTTGACAACATAGTGGCCTACTTCCTCTCTAAGGACCAGGGGAAGAGTTGACAACATAGTGCCCTACTTCCTCTCTAAGGACCAGGGATGAGTTGACAACATAGTGCCCTACTTCCTCTCTAAGGACCAGGGAAGAGTTGACAACATAGTGCCCTACTTCCTCTCTAAGGACCAGGGAAGAGTTGACAACATAGTGCACTACTTCCTCTCTAAGGACCAGGGAAGAGTTGCCAATATAGTGCCCTACTTCCTCTCTAAGGATCAGGGAAGAGTTGACAACATAGTGCACTACTTCCTCTCTAAGGACCAGGGAAGAGTTGCCAATATAGTGCCCTACTTCCTCTCTAAGGACCAGGGAATAGTTGACAACATAGTGCACTACTTTCTCGAGTACAATAAGGACCAGGGAAGAGTTGACAACATAGTGCACTACTTCCTCTAGTACACTAAGGACCAGGGAAGAGTTGACAACATAGTGCCTTACTTCCTCTAGTACACTGAGGACCAGGAGAAGAGTTGACAACATAGTGCTCTACTTCCTCTAGTACACTAAGGACCAGGGAAGAGTTGACAACATAGTGCCCGACTTCCTCTAGTATACTAAGGACCAGGGGAAGAGTTAACATAGTGTCCTACTTCCTCTAGTACACTACGGAACAGGGATGAGTTGACAACATAATTTCCTACTTCCTCTAGTACACTAAGGACCAGGGAAGAGTTGACAACATAGTGCCCTACTTCCTCTAGTACACTAATGACCAGGGAAGAGTTGACAACATAGTGTCCTACTTCCTCTAGTACACTAAGGACCAGGGGAAGAGTTGACAACATAGTGTCCTACTTCCTCTAGTACACTAAGGAACAGCGAAGGGTTGACAACATAGTGTCCTACTTCCTCTCTAAGGACCAGGGAAGAGTTGACAACATAGTGTCACACTTCCTCTAGTACACTAAGGACCAGGGAAGAATTGACAACATAGTAAACTACTTCCTCTAGTACACTAAGGACCAGGGAAGAGTTGACAACATAGTGCACTACTTCCTCTAGTATACTAAGGACCAGAAGAGTTGACAACATAGTTCCCTACTTCCTCTAGTACACTAAGGACCAGGGAAGAGTTGACAACATAGTGTCCCACTTCCTCTAGTACACTAAGGACCAGGGAAGAATTGACAACATAGTGCACTACTTCCTCTCTAAGGACCAGGGAAGAGTTGACAACATGGTGCCCTACTTTCTCTAGTACACTAAGGACCAGGGAAGAGTTGACAACATAGTGCCCGACTTCCTCTAGTATACTAAGGACCAGGGAAGAGTTGACAACATAGTGCCCTACTTCCTCTAGTACACTGAGGACCAGGGAAGAGTTGACAACATAGTGCTCTACTTCCTCTAGTACACTAAGGACCAGGGAAGAGTTGACAACATAGTGCCCGACTTCCTCTAGTATACTAAGGACCAGTGGAAGAGTTAACATAGTGCCCTACTTCCTCTAGTACACTACGGAACAGGGATGAGTTGACAACATAGTGCACTACTTCCTCTCTAAGGACCAGGGAAGAGTTGACAACATGGTGCCCTACTTTCTCTAGTACACTAAGGACCAGGGAAGAGTTGAAAACATATTGCCCTACTTCCTCTAGTACACTAAGGACCAGGGAAGATTTCACTACATAGTGCACTACTTCCTCTAGTATACTAAGGACCAGGGGACGAGTTGAAAACATAGTGCCCTACTTCCTCTAGTACACTAAGGATCAGGGAAGAGTTGACAACATAGTGCACTACTTCTCTAGTACACTAAGGACCAGGGGAAGAGTTGACAACATAGTTCCCTACTTCCTCTAGTACACTAAGGACCAGGGAAGAGTTGACGACATAGTAGACTACTTCCTCTAAGGACCAGGGAAGAGTTGACAACATAGTGCACCTACTTCCTCTAGTACACTAAGGACCAGGGAAGAGTTGACAACATAGTGCCCTACTTCCTCTAGTACACTATGGACCAGGGAAGAGTTGACAACATAGTGCCCTACTTCTCTCGTACACTAAGGACCAGGGAAGAGTTGACAACATAGTGCCCTACTTCCTCTAGTACACTAAGGACC
>NW_027000993.1:5000-8024 GCF_036934945.1 Oncorhynchus masou masou
ACTTGGAGAGGGGGTGCTGTGGGGGTACTTACTTGGAGAGGGGGGCGCTGTGGGGGGACCCCACGGAGAGGGGGGGCTGTGGGGGACCACTTGGAGAGGGGGCGCTGTGGGGCACCCTACTGAGAGGGGGTGGGCGCTGTGGGGGGACTTACTTGGAGAGGGGGGCGCAGGGGGACTTACTTGGAGAGGGGTGGGGAGAGGGGGGGCCTTACTTGGAGAGGGGGGCTGTGGGGGCTTACCTGGAGAGGGGGCCGTGGGGGTACTTACTTGGAGAGGGGGGGCCAGGGGGTACTTACTTGGGGGGGCTGTGGGGGACTTACTTGGAGAGGGGGAGGCTGTGGGGGGACTTACTTGGAGAGGGGGAGGCTGTGGGGGACTTACTTGGAGAGGGGGGCACTGTGGGGGGACTTACTTGGAGAGGGGGGCTGTGGGGGACTTACTTGGAGAGGGGGCGCTGTGGGGGTACTTACTTGGAGAGGGGGGCGCTGTGGGGGACTTACTTGGAGAGGGGGGCACTGTGGGGGGACTTACTTGGAGAGGGGGGGGGCGCTGTGGGGGACTTACTTGGAGAGGGGGGGCACTGTGGGGGGACTTACTTGGAGAGGGGGGCTGTGGGGGACTTACTTGGAGAGGGGGGCGCTGTGGGGGTACTTACTTGGAGAGGGGGGCTGTGGGTGTACTTGGAGAGGGGGGCTGTGGGGGTACTTACTTGGAGAGGGGGGCGCTGTGGGGACTTACTTGGAGAGGGGGGCTGTGGGGGTACTTGGAGAGGGGGCGCTGTGGGGGACTTACTTGGAGAGGGGGGCTGTGGGGGCACTTACTTGGAGGGGGGCTGTGGGGGTACTTACTTGGAGGGTGGGGCGCTGTGGGGGGACTTACTTGGAGAGGGGGGGCGCTGTGGGGGACTTACTTGGAGAGGGGGGGGGGCTGTGGGGTACTTACTTGGAGAGGGGGGCACTGTGGGGACCTACTTGGAGAGGGGGCGCTGTGGGGGACTTACTTGGAGAGGGGGGCGCTGTGGGGGACTTACTTGGAGAGGGGGGCTGTGGGGGTACTTACTTGGAGAGGGGGCGCTGTGGGGGTACTTACTTGGAGAGGGGGCGCTGTGGGGTACTTACTTGGAGAGGGGGGCTGTGGGGGGACTTACTTGGAGAGGGGGGCTGTGGGGGGACTTACTTGGAGAGGGGGGGCGCTGGGGGTACTTACTTGGAGAGGGGGGCTGTGGGGGTATTACTTGGAGAGGGGGGGGCTGTGGGGGGACTTACTTGGAGAGGGGGGGGTGGGGGGACTTACTTGGAGAGGGGGGAGGCTGTGGGGGGACTTACTGGAGAGGGGGGCGCTGTGGGGGTACTTACTTGGAGAGGGGGGGCTGTGGGGGTACTTACTTGGAGAGGGGGGCGGTGGGGGTACTGGAGGGGGGAGGCTGTACTTACTTGGAGGGGGTGGGGGCTGTGGGGGACTTACTTGGAGAGGGGGGGGGAGAGGGGGGCCTTACTTGGAGAGGGGGGTGGGGGACTTACTTGGAGAGGGGGGGGCTGTGGGGGTACTTACTTGGAGAGGGGGGCTGTGGGGGACTTACTTGGAGAGGGGGGCGCTGTGGGGGTACTTACTTGGAGAGGGGGGCTGTGGGGGGTATTACTGGGAGGGGGGGCTGTGGGGGGACTTACTTGGAGAGGGGGGCTGTGGGGGACTTACTTGGAGAGGGGGAGGCTGTGGGGGGACTTACTTGGAGAGGGGCGCTGTGGGGGTACTTACTTGGAGAGGGGGGCTGTGGGGGGTACTTACTTGGAGAGAGGGGGCGCGTGGGGGACTTGGAGAGGGGGAGGCTGTGGGGGGACTTACTTGGAGGGGGTGGGGGGGCTGTGGGGGGACTTACTTGGAGAGGGGTGGGGGAGGGGGGCCTTACTTGGAGAGGGGGGTGTGTGGGGGGACTTACTTGGAGAGGGGTGGGGGGAGAGGGGGGGCAGCACATTGTAAACCCTTGAGTATCAATCACTCTGCTGCTCCTTTCTCTGTTATTAAACCTCTTCAACTACACAGCTCATCAGGCCACCTAATCACATCAGTAGAGCTGCAGTTTCCGCATCACTAATCTTTTGGCCTCATAGTGTTTCATTAACACCAGCTATTTCCTTATTTCTACCCATATGGAATCCGTTTACATTCCGTCCCAAATGACACCCGATTCGCTATTAAGTGCACTACTTAGTAGCATAGCGCTCTCTTAGTGCAGGTTGCCGTTTGGAATGCAATCAGGGTTGGGTTTTTTTTTCAATTCTTAACGGTGCTCATCAGATTAAAAAATTACTCAGAGAAAAAGATCCATTTAATCTGTATTCTGATTTGCATCTGTGTTTGATTAATATTTGATTCTAGAAGAATTGCTACAAAAACAGAGCAGAGGTTCTGTGATGTAACAACATCCAGGTGGTTCTAGAATTAGAATCCTCTGTGGAAGAGAATATGAAACCGGTTCTTTAGAACCCACAACCCGTTCCGGAACTGGTTCCCACACACACTATGTTGAACAGTTGTTAGGTAGGAAACAGATCAACAAGTAACCGTGGAATCAACCTGCCTTGACAGCTGGTGTGACACTATACTTATTTAGCGTGCTGTAAGAGGGACTTGTGGCCACACACACACACACACACACACACACACACACACACACACACACACACACACACACACACACACACACACACACACACACACACACACACACACACACACACACACACACACAGGGCTTTGAGTTGAAGAAGTCTTCTCTTAGAGACCAGCCAGACATCTTAGAGACCAGCCAGACATGCTGTAAGAGGGACTTGTGACCACACACACACGCACGCACGCACGCACGCACGCACGCACACACACACACACACACACACACACACACACACACACACACACACACACACACACACACACACACACACACACACACACACACACACACACACACACACACACACACACACACACACACACACAGAGAGAGAGAGACTGTTCAGCAAATGC
>NW_027000994.1:0-8024 GCF_036934945.1 Oncorhynchus masou masou
CTAAACAAACAACAACATAAAGAATTATCTATCCAAAATGGAGATGTATGAGTAAACCACTTCTCCAAACTTTTTGGCTCTATAACAAAGAATAAAGAGCAAAAACATATTCAGGATCAAATATAAACCTTAGAATCAACTATTAAAAGACAACCAGAACCCACTGGATTCTCCAATTACCTTGAGTGAGCTAGAGGACAAAATAAAAACCCTCCAACCCAAAAAGGCCTGTGGTGTTGATGATGGTATTCTTAATGAAATTATCAAATATACAGACAACAAATTCCAATTGGCTACACTAAAACTCTTTAACATCATCCTTAGCTCTGGCATCTTCCCCAATATTTGGAATCAAAGACTGATCACCCCAATCCACAAAAGTGGAGACAAATTTGACCCCAATAACTACCGTGGGATATGCGTCAACAGTAACCTTGGGAAAATCCTCTGCATTATTATTAACAGCAGACTCAGTGAAAACAATGTACTGAGCAAATGTCAAATTGGCTTTTTACCAAATTACCGTACAACAGACCATGTATTCACCCTGCACACCCTAATTGACAACCAAACAAACCAAAACAAAGGCAAAGTCTTCTCATGCTTTGTTGATTTCAAAAAGCCTTCGACTCAATTTGGCATGAGGGTCTGCTATACAAATTGATAGAAGGTGGTGTTGGGGGTAAAACATACGACATTATAAAATACATGTACACAAACAACAAGTGTGCGGTTAAAATTGGCAAAAAACACATTTCTTCCCATAGGGCCGTGGGGTGAGACAGGGATGCAGCTTAAGCCCCACCCTCTTCAACATATACAGTGGGGCAAAAAAGTATTTAGTCAGCCACCAATTGTGCAAGTTCTACCACTTAAAAAGATGAGAGGCCTGTAATTTTCATCATAGGTACACTTAAACTATGACAGACAAAATGAGAAAAAAATCCAGAAAATCACATTGTAATTATGGTGGAAAACAGAGAGACAGAAACACAGAGAGAGAGACAGAAAGAGAGACAGAAAGAAAGAGAGAGACAAAAGCACAGAGAGAGATAGAGCGGAATAGTAGAGAATGCAGTGAACACAGTGAGCGCATGGACAGTGCAGTTCTCTCCTCAGTTCTCCTCTCCTCCTTGTCCCTACACAGCCCTCTCTCCTCTGCGGACCTCTGTGAATCCACACAAGCTGAATGACCAGGGTCAAGCAAACTTTGAGAGGAACCTGGGGGTACATTCTGCACCCCATAGAGGGCTAGTGGTGGTATTGGGGGGTCTCAGGCTTCAAACGAACACCGGCCACAAAAGAACAACCGTGTGTTCCTCCATGTGTAATTTGCTGAATAAATATTGCAAATTAAATACTGGTTCAGTATGGGTTTGATGTGAACAATCACTTGTCGTGGAAAGGGGTGGGGCTCGCATATGCATATGTGGTGCAATTCTATTCAGTTTAAACAAATTGACGAAGACAACACGCGGGTGGAAGGGTACTGGTCTTTCATGGTGAGTCCTGCATGACTGGCCAACAAGATATAGACCAGTGTAGATGATTGTATAATATGCAGCGCATTCTGAAAGTATTCTGTTATGTTATAACCTTATTCTAAAAGGATTAAATGAGACATTTTCCACATAAATCTACAGAACTGTTTGCAAACTTAAAAACAGAAATACTTTACATACATAAGTATTCAAACCCTTTGCCATTAGACTCGAATTTGAGCTCAGCTCTGTTTCCACTGATCATCCTTGAGATGTTTCTACAACTTGATTGGAGTCCACCCTGTGGTAAATTCAATTGATTGGACATGATTTGGAAAGGCACACACCAGTCTATATAAATGGTCCCACAGTTGACAGTGCATGTCAGAGCAAAAACCAAGCCATGAGGTGAAAGGAATTGTCTGTAGAACTCTGGAGACAGAATTGTGTCGAGGCACAGATCTGGGGAAGGGTACAAAAACATTTCTTCAGCATTGAAGGTCCCTAAGAACACAGCGACCTCCATCATTCTAAAATGGAGGAAGTTTGGAACCACTAAGACTCTTCCTAGAGCTGGTCGCCTGGCCAAACTGAGCAATCGGGAGAGAAGGGCCTTGGTCAGGAGGTGACCAAGAACACAATGGTCACTCTGACATACAGTGGGGCAAAAAGTATTCAGTCAGCCACCAATTGTGCAAGTTCTCCCACTTAAAAAGATGAGGCCTGTAATTTTCATCATAGGTACACTTCAACTATGACAGACAAAATGAGAAAAAAAATCCAGAAAATCACATTGTAGGATTTTTAATGAATTTATTTGCAAATTATGGTGGAAAATAAGTATTTGGTCACCTACAAACAAGCAAGATTTCTGGCTCTCACAGACCTGTAACTCTTCTTTGAGAGGCTCCTCTGTCATCCACTCGTTACCTGTATTAACGGTACCTGTTTGAACTTGTTATCAGTATAAAAGACACCTGTCCACAACCTCAAACAGTCACACTCCAAACACCACTATGGCCAAGACCAAAGAGCTGTCAAAGGACACCAGAAACAAAATTGTAGACCTGCACCAGGCTGGGAAGACTGAATCTGCAATAGGTAAGCAGCTTGGTTTGAAGAAATCAACTGTGGGAGCAATTATTAGGAAATGGAAGACATACAAGACCACTGATAATCTCCTCGATCTGGGGCTCCACGCAAGATCTCACCCTGTGGGGTCAAAATGATCACAAGAACGTGAGCAAAAATCCCAGACCCACATGGGGGACCTGAGTGAATGACCTGCAGAGAGCTGGGACCAAAGTAACAAAGCCTACCATCAGTAACACACTACGCTGCCAGAGACTCAAATCCTGCAGTGCCAGCCCCCTGCTTAAGCCAGTACATGTCCAGGCCCATCTGAAGTTTGCTGGAGAGCATTTGGATGATCCAGAAGAAGATTGGGAGAATGTCATATGGTCAGATGAAACCAAAATATAACTTTTTGGTAAAAACTCAAATCGTCAGTGTTCGGAGGACAAAGAATGCTGAGTTGCATCCAAAGAACACCATACCTACTGTGAAGCATGGGGGTGGAAACATCATGCTTTGGGGCTGTTTTTCTGCAAAGGGACCAGGACGACTGATCCGTGTAAAGGAAAGAATGAATGGGGCCAAGTATTGTGAGATTTTGAGTGAAAACCTCCTTCCATCAGCAAGGGCATTGAAGATGAAACGTGGCTGGGTCTTTCAGCATGACAATGACCCCAAACACACCGCCTCGGGCAACGAAGGAGTGGCTTCGTAAGAAGCATTTCCAGGTCCTGGAGTGGCCTAGCCAGTCTCCAGATCTCAACCCCATAGAAAATCTTTGAGGAGTTCAAAGTCTGTGTTGCCCAGTAACAGCCCCAAAACATCACTGCTCTAGAGGAGATCTGCATCGAGGAATGGGCCAAAATACCAGCAACAGTGTGTGAAAACCTTGTGAAGACTTACAGAAAACGTTTGACCTCTGTCATTGCCAGCAAAGGGTATATAACAAAGTATTGAGAAACTTTTGTTATTGACCAAGTACTTATTTTTCACCATAATTTGCAAATAAATTCATAAAAAATCCTACAATGTGATTTTCTGGATTTTTTTTCTCATTTTGTCTGTCATAGTTGAAGTGTACCTATGATGAAAATTACAGATCTCTCATCTTTTTAAGTGGGAGAACTTGCACAATTGGTGGCTGACTAAATACTTTTTGCCCCACTGTAGCTCCGGAGTTCCTCTGTGGAGATGGGAGAACCTTCCAGAAGGATAACCATCTATGCAGCACTCCACCAATCAGACCTTTATGGTAAAGCGGCCAGATGGAAGCCACTCCCTGGTAAAAGACACATGACAGCCCACTTGGACTTTGTCACAAAGGCAAGTAAAGGACATTCAGAACATAAGAAAACATATTATTTGGTCTGATGAAACCAATATTGAACTCTTTGGCCTGAATGCCAAGTGTCATGTCTGGAGAAAACCTGGCATCATCCCTACGGTGAAGCATGGTGGTGACAGCATCATGCTGTGGGGATGTTATTCAGCGGCAGGGACTGGGAGACCAGTCAGGATCAAGGGAAAGATGAACGGAGCAAAGTACAGAGATCCTCGATGAAAACCTGCTCCAGAGCACTCAGGACCTCAGGCTGGGGCGAAGGTTCACCTTCCAACAGGACGACCCTAAGCACACAGCCAAGACAACACAGGAGTGGCTTCAGGAAAGGTTTATGAATGTCCTTGAGTGACCCAGCCAGAGCCAGGACTTGAACATCTCTGGAGACACCTGAAAATAGCTGTGCAGCGACGCTCCCCATCCAACCTGACAGAGCTTGAGAGGATCTGCAGAGAAGAATGGGAGAAACTCCCCAAATACAGGCTCTAATCTCTGCCAAAGGTGCTTCAACAAAGTACTGAGTAAAGAGTCTGAATACTTACGTAAATGTGATATTTTATTTTTAATACATTAACAAAAATGTCTAAGAACCTGTTTTTTGCTTTGTCATTATGGGGTATTGTGTGTAGATTGAAGAGGGGGAAAAAATATGTAATCCATTTTAGAGTAAGGCTGTAACGTAAGAAAATGTGGAAAACAGTCAAGGGGTCTGAATCATTTCCGAATTCACTGTAGTGCATTCAAATAGTAGTATTCATCTGGCCAGTTAATTAATATAATAGATGCATACAGGTCTCAAGTTCAATATTCATCAAGAACTGATACATTGAATGTGTTCAGTGAGGCCAGAACATTTTTTGAGAATGTTGTTTGTGGTTCATGTGAGTAAGTAGCTTTGAGACGCCAGGCTAAAATTCCTCATGACAAACCGCTGCTCTAGCAATGATACTCAGGGAAAAGGACAGGGCAAGGCAGGAGGGAAGAAGCTATCAGGGAAAAGGACAGGGCAAGGCAGGAGGGAAGGCAGACAGGAAGATTCAACACAACGATTGTTTTTGGTTAATTCTGTTGTTGCATTTTTCTATCCATTGTGCTCTGGCCTCTTCTACAAATTCCTAGTCCACTAAGTTGCTGAGGCCTGATGGGTAATTGGAAGACATCAGAGCTCAGCTGAAAGGAGGGTGCACATGCTCCCCCCCAGAACCCTTCACACAGGCACAGGAGAGGGGCCAATCCACCATCTATCCTTTGTGGGGGGAGGGGGTAACAAATTGGGACATGGGGGGTGTTGGGTGGTGGGGCGTTGGGGGGAATAGAAGAGGCACAGGGTGCTCAATCACAGACCCCGAATAGACAGAGAGGCGAAGGGCAAAAGCTACAGTAACGGGGTCCCCCAAACGCCCTTCTACACTCCCTGGACATTGTGCTCTCCGTCAGACCCCGCAATGGTAACATCCCCCTCTGTCAGACCCCACAATGGTAACATCCCCCCTCTGTCAGACCCCACAATGGTAACTTCCCCCTCCGGTAGACCCCACAATGGTAACTTTCCCTCTATGCTATCCCTCTTCTCCATTATCTCTCTCTTCCACTAGCTCTCTCGTACTCTGTCCCTGCCTTTGCCTGCTGTCCTCACGCCCCCTAATCCCCCTAAACGAGCCCTGGTGGCCAGAGATATTTGTTTAGGGAAAAGTGATTAAAGTGTAATACAACAGACTGGCTCCTGACTCTCTGTCCTAAGATAAGTGACTGACAAGACCAAGCAGTCAAAAGGAAACTGGCACGCTACCAAGGAGCCAGGCCGGGACAGAGAGAGTTGGACAGAAAGAGGGAACAGAGAAAGAGAGAGAAAGCGAGAGAGAGCGGGACAGAGAGAGAGAGAAAGAGACTAGAGTTCAGTGAACAGAGTGAGAGCCTGAGAGACGAGTGAGTCTGAATGAACGAGAAAGGAAAAAGGATAAATGGGGAGAGAACATAATAAAAGAGGTGTGTGAACAGAACATGGAAAAAGCTGTATCCAGCTGTTATTCTAAGCTTGGGTCTCGACACGCCTCATTCAAACACCTCTGCAGCCAAAGCGAACAGAAGAGAGCCTCTGAATCAAACAATTAGCTTCCGCATTGACCACAGCATCCCGGCCGCCCGGCCGCCTGTCTTTGATTCTAAAAAGGGATTTTTTCCCCTCCGCTTTATGCCGGCCAATTATTGTCAGGTGCCCGCTCTCCTTGTTCAGAGGACCTTTCAGATGGCATGCATTAATAGAGGACTGGTTACAGAAGAGGAGGAAAGCACCTCATTCATCCCTCTTAGTGAGCACACATTTCACACCCAGAGAGACCAAACACAGCGCCGCCATGGTTCCATTTACTGAGCTGTCTGTCAGTCAGCTTGTGAAGTCTCTCTGTATCTGGTAGTGAGATATCAGTTAGGGTCCAAAGGCTGACGACGCAAACAGATATAGTGGGGAGTAGGACATCTCTAGGGGGAATTATGAACTGTAGCTATGTCTTTAGATGACAATTTACATTAAGTTGCTCTTATAACTGTGTACTATTTACACTAGTATCAACATTGTAATAACGTGTTGTTACATAGATAGTAATTGAGTAATTGCATTTCAATTGCATAGTAATGGAACTCATATATAACAGACAGGCCATAGTGAATACTAAAACATTTACCACCAGACAATGGCCAGTGTGTGTGTGTGTAAGGTGTTAATTTTGGGGAGGTGTCTGTGACCCCAGCAGTGTAACAGATGACTGATCTGAGCTCAAAAGAACTGATGGTGGTGGGTGAGAGACCCAGAAACCATGACCCCCAGCCGCCGTTTTGAAGCCAACCACAACAAAGCTGCTCTGTCACTGCACAGGACTCTGGGGAATACCATGGAAAATGAAGACAAACTAAAAAGGGTCTGTGTTTGGGTTGAGGTTCAGACTAAAAAAAAATCTGACGTTCTATCAAGTGTTGCTTTGGGGAGCTGCTGTCCGCTTGTCTGTGTTTGTTTGATTGTTTGGAGGGAGGGAAAGAGGAACGGTGAAGGATTCAAGGACACTGGTCTTACTCAGGTCTGGACATGCCGTTCAAGTTGGCGTCGTTAACCTCTTTTGAAACTCCCCATCCCGGATCCGGGATTGTGATCTAAGCTCTCAGGCTCATTAGCACCAACGTTAATTATTTCTGAAAATCGCAAATAAAATTAAAATAATGTTTGCTCTCAAGCTTAGCCTTTTCTTAACAACACTGTCATCTCAGATTTTCAAAATATGCTTTTGAACCATAGAAATTGACTAATTTGTGTAAGAGTATGCAAAGCTAGCATAGCATTTTGTGTAGCATGTAGCACGCAACATTTTCACAAAAGCCAGATAACCAAATAAATAAAATCATTTACCTTTGAAGAGCTTCTGATGTTTTCAATGAGGAGACTCCCAGCCACATACCAAATGCGCAGTGTTTCCTGAAAGCGTCCTGTGTGTAGGAGAAATCGTTCCGCTTACATTGCGCCTGGCTACCGAAACGAACCGAAAATGCAGTCACCTACAACGTGAAACTTTTTCCGGATTAACTACATAATATCGACCGAAACATGGCAAACGCTGTTTGGAATCAATCTCTCAAGGTGTTTTTTCACATATCTCTTCATTGACATGCAGTTCGTGGAAGCTTGCTTTCTCTGTGCCCCATGGAAAAATACTGGCAGGTGACTTTTGCGCACCAATTTCGCGCAGGACACCGGGCGGACACGTGGTAAATGTGGTCTCTTATGGTCAATCTTCCAACGATCTGCCTACAAATACGTCACAATGCTGCAGACACCTTGGGGAAACGACAGAAAGGGCAGACTCATTCCTCTTGCTTCACAGCCATATAAGGAGATCATGAAAGACAGAGCCTCAAAATCCTTGTCATTTCCTGGATGCCAAGTCATCTTGGTTTTGCCTGAAGCTCACGTTAAAGGGCACGGACAGAGAAGATATTTGTATTTCTGGACACGTCAGAGTGTTTTCTTTCGAACAGTAGCAATTATATGCATAGTCGAGCATCTTTTTGTGACAAAATATCTTGTTTAAAACGGGAACGTTTTTCTTCCAAAAATGAAATAGCGCCACCATAAGTGTAAGAGG
>NW_027000995.1:0-8023 GCF_036934945.1 Oncorhynchus masou masou
ACTCTTGAAACTCCCCATCCCGGATCCGGGATTGTGACTAAGCCTCAGGCTCATTAGCATAACGCAACGTTAACGATTTCTGAAAATCGCAAATAAAATTAAAATAATGCGTTTTCTCTCAAGCTTAGCCTTTTCTTAACAACACTGTCATCTCAGATTTTCAAAATATGCTTTTGAACCATAGAAATTGACTAATTTGTGTAAGAGTATGCTAAGCTAGCATAGCATTTTGTGTAGCATGTAGCACGCAACATTTTCACAAAAGCCAGATAACCAAATAAATAAAATCATTTACCTTTGAAGAGCTTCTGATGTTTTCAATGAGGAGACTCCCAGCCACATACCAGATGCGCAGTGTTTCCTGAAAGCGTCTGTGTGTAGGAGAAATCGTTCCGTTTTCTACATTGCGCCTGGCTACCAAACGAACCGAAAATGCAGTCACCTACAACGTGAAACTTTTTCCGGATTAACTACATAATATCGACCGAAACATAATACGTTGTTTGGAATCAATCCTCAAGGTGTTTTTTCACATATCTCTTCATTGACATGCAGTTAGGGAAGCTTGCTTCTCTCTGTGCCCCATGGAAAAATACTGGCAGGTGACTTTTGCGCACCAATTTGGCGCAGGACACCGGGCGGACACGTGGTAAATGTGGTCTCTTATGGTCAATCTTCCAATGATCTGCCTACAAATATGTCACAATGCTGCAGACACCTTGGGGAAACGACAGAAAGGGCAGACTCATTCCTCTTTGCGTTCACAGCCATATAAGGAGATCATGAAAGACAGAGCCTCAAAAATCCTTGTCATTTCCTGGATGCCAAGTCATCTTGGTTTTGCCTGAAGCTCACGTTAAAGGGCACGCACAGAGAAGATATTTGTATTTCTGGACACGTCAGAGTGTTTTCTTTCGAACAGTAGCAATTATATGCATAGTCGAGCATCTTTTTGTGACAAAATATCTTGTTTAAAACGGGAACGTTTTTCTTCCAAAAATGAAATAGCGCCACCATAGGTGTAAGAGGTTAAAGGTATTCAGGTCAGCGACGGAGAGCGTGATCACACAGTCGTACAGAACAGCTGATGCTCTCATGCATGCCTCAGTGTTGCTTAAGCGAGCATATACGTGATTTAGTTCGTCTGGTAGGCTCGTGTCACTGGGCAGCTCGCGGCTGTGCTTCCCTTTGTAGCCGAAGATTTCTAAAAACCTGTTTTCGCTTTGTCATCATGTGGTATTATTTGTGATTGATGATTTACAAAATAATAATAATAATAATAATAATAATACATTTTAGAATAAGGCTGTAACGTAACAAAATGTGGAAAAGTCAAGGGCCTGAATACTTTCCGAATTCTGTAAACAGCCTTAATGACATTTTAAATATCTCTATTCCTTTGGAACTTCTGTGAATGTAATATTTACTATTCATTTTTATTTCACTATTGTTTATAATCTATTTTCACTTGCTTTGGCAATGGAAACACATACAGTTGAAGTCAAGATGTTTACATACACTTAGGTTGGAGACATTAAAACTCATTTTTCAACACCTCCACAAATTTCTTGTTAATAAACTATAGTTTTGGCAAGTTGGTTAGGACATTTTCTTTGTGCATGACACAAGTCCTTTTTCCAACAATTGTTTAGAGGCAGATTATTTCACTTATACATCACTGTATCACAATTCCAGTCAGAAGTTTAAATACACTAAGTTGATTGTGCCTTTCAACAGCTTGGAAAATTCCAGAAAGTGATGTCAAGGCTTTAAGCTTAAGCTAATTGACATCATTTGAGTCAATTGGAGGTGTACCTGTGGATACATTTCAAAGCCTACCTTCAAACACATTGCCTCTTTGCTTGACATCATGGTAAAATTAAATCAGCCCAAGACGCCAGAAAAAAATGTGTAGACCTCCACAAGTCTGGTTCATCCTTGGGAGCAATTTCCAAATGCCTGAAGGTACCACGTTCATCTGTACACACAATAGTACGCAATTATAAACACCATGGGACCATGCAGCCGTCATACCGCTCAGGAAGAGACGTGTTCTGTCTCCTACAGATGAATGTACTTTGGTGCAAAAAGTGCAATTAATCCCAGAACAACAGCAAAGGACCTTGTGAAGATGCTGGAGGAAACAGGTACAAAAGTATTTATATCCACAGTAAAATTAGTCCTTTTTGACATAACCTGACAGGCCACTCAGCAAGGAAGAAGGGCTGCTCAAAAACCGCCACAAGAAAGCCAGACTACGGTTTGCAGCAAACACCGTACTTTTTGAAGAAATGTCCTCTGGTTTGATGAAACAAAAAATAGAACTGTTTGGCCATAATGACCACAGTTATGTTTGGAGGAAAAAGGGGATGCTTGCAAGCTGAAGAACACCATCCCAACCGTGAAGCACATCTCAACACATCAGTCAGGAAGTTAAAGCTTGACCACAAATGGGTCTTCCACATGGACAATGACCCCAAGCATACTTCCAAAGTTGTGGGAAAACGGCTTAAGGACAACAAAGTCAAGGTATTGGAATGGCCATCACAAAGCCCTGACCTCAATCCCATAGAAAATTTGTGGGCAGAACTGCAAAAAGCGTGTGCGAGCAAAGGAGGCCTACAAACCTGACTCAGTTACACCAGCTCTGTCAGGAGGAATGGGCCACAATGCACTCAACTTATTGTGGGAGCTTGTGGAATGCTACACAAAACGTTTGACCCAAGTTAAACAATTTAAAGGCAATACTACCAAATTCTAATTGAGTGAGTGAACTTCCGAACTTCTGACCCACTGGGAATGTGATGAAAACAATAAAAGCTGAAATAAATCATTCTCTAATATTATTCTGACATTTCACATTCTTAAAATAAAGTGGTGATCCTAACTGACCTAAGACTGGGAATTTTACTCGGATTAAATGTCAGGAATTGTGAAAAACTGAGTTTAAATGTATTTGGCTATGGTGTACAGTCGTGGCCAAATGTTTTTAGAATTACACAAATATACATTTTCACAAAGTCTGCTGCCTCAGTTTGTATGATGGCAATGTGCATATATTCCAGAATGTTATGAAGAGTGATCAGATGAATTGCAATTGATTGCAAAGTCCCTCTTGCCATGAAAGTGAACTGAATCCCAAATAAACATTTCCACTGCATTTCAGCCTTGCCACAAAAGGACCAGCTGACATCATGTCAGTGATTCTCTCATTAACACAGGTGTGAGTGTTGACGAGGACAAGGCTGGAGCTCACTCTGTCATGCTGATTGAGTTCGAATAACAGACTGGAAACTTCAAAAGGAGAGTGGTGCGTGGAATCATTGTTCTTCCTCTGTCGACCATGGTTACCTGCAATGAAACAAGTGCGGACATCATTGCTTTGCACAAAAAGGGCTTCACAGGCAAGGATATTGCTGCCAGTAAGATTGCACCTAAATCAACAATTTATCGGATCATCAAGAACTTCAAGGATAGTGGTTCAATTGTTGTGAAGAAGGCTTCAGGGTGCCCAAGAAAGTCCAGCAAGCACCAGGACCGTCTCCTAAAGCTGATTCAGCTGTGGGATTGGGGCACCAGCACAGAGCTTGCTCAGGAATGGCAGCAGGCAGGTGTGAGTGCATCTGCATGCACAGTGGTGAATACTATTGGAGGATGGCCTGTCAAGAGGGACAGCAAATAAGCCACTTCTCTCCACGAAAAACATCAGGGACAGACTGATATTCTGAAAAGGTACAGGGATTGGACTGCTGAGGACTGGGGTAAAGTCATTTTTCTCTGATGAATCCCCTTCCGATTGTTTGGGGCATCCAGAAAAAAAGCTTGTCCGGAAGACAAGGTGAGCGCTACCATCAATCCTGTGTCATGCCAACAGTAAAGCATCCTGAGACCATTCATGTGTGGGGTTGCTTCTCAGCCAAGGGGAGTGGGCTCACTCCCAATTTTGCCTAAGAACACAGCCATGAATGAAGAATGGTACCAACACATCCTCCGAGAGCAACCTTCTCCCAACCATCCAGGAACAGTTTGGTGACAAACAATGCCTTTTCCAGCATGATAGGGTACCTTTCCATAAGGCAAAAGTGATAACTAAGTGGCTCAGGGGAACAAAACATCGATATTTTGGGTCCATGGCCAGGAAACTCCCCAGACCTCCATCCCATTGAGAACTTGTGGTCAATCCTCAAGAGGCAGGTGGACAAACAAAATCCCACAAATTCTGACAAACTCCAAGCATTGATTATAAGAATGGGCCGACATCAGTCAGGATGTGGCCCAGAAGTCAATTGACAGCATGCCAGGGTGGATTGCAGAGGTCTTGAAAAAGAAGGGTCAACACTGCAAATATTGACTCTTTGCATCAACTTCATGTAATTGTCAATAAAAGCCTTTGACACTTATGAAATGCTTGTAATTATACTTCAGAATTCCATAGTAACATCTGACGAAAATATCTAAAGACACTGAAGCAGAAAACTTTGTGGAAAGTAATACGTGTCCTTCTCAAAACTTTTGGCCACGACTGTATGTAAAACTTCTGACTTCAACTGTATTTCCCATGCCAATGAAGCCCTTTGAATTGAGAGAGAGCGCGAGAGAGAAAGAGAGAGAGAGAGAGAGAGAGAGAGAAACCACCGGCCTTTTACTGTCCTCACAGTGGCCTCAGAGCTACAGGGGGAAATAGGTTATACTGCACTATCAGGAGAGAATTATGAGAAAGCAGCATAACTGTTTCAACACGTTCTCAGGACAAACCAGCAAAATGTGCTCTATTACTTTGGTCTGTTACAGTGAATAGATTACTGTTTTATTTTATTTATTTAACCTTTATTTAACTAGGCAAGTCAGTTAAGAACAAATTCTCATTTACAATGAAGGCCTACCCAAACAACGCTGGGCCAATTGTGCGCCGCTCTATGGGACTCACAATCACAGCGTGTTGTGATACAACCTGGATTTGAACCAGGGTGTCTGCAGCGACGTCTCAAGCACTGAGATGCAGTACTTTATACCGCTGCACCACTTGGGAGCCAAGTTTGTTCATTAAGGTAGTCATCACAGTAGCCTACAACTACAGTTACGACTGCTAAATTCACATTGCAAATTAGACTGTAATGGATTGATTAAATAGACTTGGTGGATTTTTGTGAGCAACGGGCAGAGTAGCTAACAGAGGGACACTGTATCTCATCCAGCTGCTGATGCAGAACTGGAGAGCCAAGGTCAGGAGAGGTTCAAGAGGAAATACATTAGGAAGGTCCTGCAGATGCACATCGAGGCTTTTCATCCATTTCACACATGCAGCAGAGCATAATAGACATAGAGAAGGGGGATAGCTCCTTGGGCCAGGCAACTAAGTCACACTGATGGGCTTGAGGTTTCTCAGTTTTCTATCACTGTAGGTCATGTTTTTTTAAAGGCAGGGTTGTTGTGTGTTTGTAAGCCTCTGACACCTTGATTTGTCGATATCCCCTGGATATCAATAAAGTTATATTCTATTCCTTAGGCCATTTATGTATTTATTCAATTAATACCCTTTTCACGTACCTTGATGATGTTTGGATGTTGCAGTTTCTGCAGCAAAAATACATTTTTTTTTCAGTTTGAAAGACAGGAGCTTGTGACAGCCCAAGGGGTCTTTAAAATCTGCGAGACATCTCCCCATGTCAGTTCCTTTGTCGTACACAGTCTTCAAAGCAACAGAATGTCCCTCCAATAGCACAAATTTGAGCAAATTTGAGCCCTATTTCACAGCTTTCAAATCAGCAAGCTGATCACAGACAATATGATCCTTATTCGTTCTAATAGATTCAATGGAATCTTCACTATCCTTCTACAAACTAATATCCAAATTATTACTTTCAAATGATTGATGTTGTGCAAAACAACAACCTCTCTGCCCCAGAATAGATGAAGAAAGGGAGGATTTCCTTGCCTCTTTCGTTGAGTTCATGAACTAATGTGTTATGCTCCTGTAACAGTATAACCCTCGCCCATACCCGGGCGCGAACCAGGGACCCTCTGCACACATCAACAACAGTCACCCACGAAGCATCGTTAGCCATCGCTCCACAAAGCCGCGGCCCGTGCAAAGCAAGGGGAACCACTACTTCAACGTCTCAGTGCAAGTGACGTCACTGATTGAAACGCTATTTAGCGCGCACCACCGCTAACTAGCTAGCTATTTCACATCCGTTACACTCCATAACAAAATCATCCTCAAGAGTTCCATTGGTAAGTTTACGTTTATGAACTCTGAAGTGCCAACTGTCCATAAAAAAGGTTAAAGAAAAGACCAGAATATATAAAAGTGCCGCTGCGCATTGTGGGCAGGTCTTTCAACGGTTGTAGGAAAACACACCAAAAGCTGTCAATTCAATCGGATGATAGATCTATTTTGTGGTCGTGGTCAGAGAGAAAGCAAGGTTGAGCTCATTGTTTTTACCTCTTGAGGCACGCCCATTAGAAAGAAGCGTGTCTTCCCGTAACATCACGCCCCTGAGTTAGTTGATGCAGTGTTTTCACAAGTAAAATGGTTCAAATCAGGGATGGGCAACTGTTGGCCTGCGGGTAGCATAACACCCTCAGATCAATTTCCACCAAAAACAAATTGAACTCAAATGGGGTCTCAATTTATTGTTGCAAATGATAATAGTAGAATACACAAGGTGCAATTTCGATATTTGGTTGTGCATCAGCAGTTTTTATCATGTTGTGTAAGTCACTGATAGTCAGTCAATTAGCCATGTCAGCATTTTTTAAATTTATGATAAATTCATTGATCATGATCGAATTACCAGCTGGTGGTCCCTCAGATATCACATTAAAAACTGCAAACATTTCTCTCTGCCCAATGGCAAAACAATAATAATTGGTGGGGGCCCACATCCTCATCAAAGTTGTTCATCCCTGGTTAAATGTGTTTTTATATATATATTTTTTTAACCTTTATTTAACTAGGCAAATCAGTTAAGATCCAACTCTTATTTACAATGACGGCCTACATGCCAAACCCAGACAATGCTGGGGAATTGTGCCCCTATGGGATTCCCAATCACGGCCGGATGTGATACAGCCAAGATGCATAAACCAAATTCAAGAATTACAGGAGATAATTTTTTTTTACAGAATATTCAAGTTCATATTCTTCCTAAACATTTACAACTTTGTCACTCTGTAGACTTTCCTCTCACACACATGTGCATATAGCAGACACTGTTACCCAGAGACACTGTTACCCACAGACACTGTTATCCAGAGACACTGTTATCCAGAGACACTGTTACCCAGAGACACTGTTACCCAGAGACACTGTTACCCACAGACACTGTTATCCAGAGACACTGTTATCCAGAGAAACTGTTACCCAGAGACACTGTTACCCAGAAACACTGTTACTCAGAGACACTCTTGTTTAGAGACACTGTTATCCAGAGACACTGTTACCCAGAGACACTGTTATCCAGAGACACTGTTACACAGAGACACTGTTACACAGAGACACTCTTGTTTAGAGACACTGTTATCCAGAGACACTGTTACCCAGAGACACTCTTGTTTAGAGACACTGTTACCCAGAGACACTTTTACCCAGAGACACTCTTGTTTAGAGACACTGTTATCCAGAGACACTGTTACCCAGAGACACTCTTGTTTAGAGACACTGTTACCCAGAGACACTGTTACCCAGAGACACGGTTACCCAGAAACACTGTTACCCAGAGACACTCTTGTTTAGAGACACTGTTATCCAGAGACACTGTTACCCAGAGACACTCTTGTTTAGAGACACTGTTACCCAGAGACACTGTTACCCAGAGACACGGTTACCCAGAAACACTGTTACCCAGAGACACTCTTGTTTAGAGACACTGTTATCCAGAGACACTGTTACCCAGAGACACTCTTGTTTAGAGACACTGTTACCCAGAGACACTGTTACCCAGAGACACTGTTATCCAGAGACACTGTTACCCAGAGACACTGTTACCCAGAGACACTGTTACCCAGAGACACTGAGACA
>NW_027000996.1:0-8020 GCF_036934945.1 Oncorhynchus masou masou
ATTATCTATCTGTTTTAGTTCCCTATAGTATCTCTTTGTCTTCGTTCCCTATAGTACCTTTCTGTTTTAATTTGCTATATTATCTCTCTGTCTTAGTTCACCATATCAACCAGCAGCAGGCGGCTTATGCTGCACTCTTCTGGATTAAGGGAGCACTTACAATGCTACAAGTCGGGTGTGAGATTTGCACCCATTTAGGAATGACACCAACTCAGTGTGTGTGGGTGTGTGTGGGTGTGTGTGTCTGTTTGCGCGTGTGCGTTTGCGCGTGCGCGTGTGTTTGAGCGTGTGCGTGTGTTGAACCTGGCCCACGGGAGACGTAGAGGGGGAGGGCAGGGGGTCGGGAGGGTTGGAGAGGGGGAAAGTAACGTGACTATCTAATAGAAAGAGAGATGTTTTGTTGATGTGAGCGCGAAAGCTTCTGCCTACTCACCACGACACATAATTGGAGAGTTGATCTGAGGATAGAATCATCTACATGAATAATGCTGTAGTCAGTCATAATGCAGTAGAAGCATGACCTCGTTGAGAAAAACACCATTAACCTCCAGCTTTAACAAACACTGTGAATGATAGAATGTGTTGTTTTTACCAGTAATGTTTCACCACTTACTGTTTACTAGTGTCTGATTTGCTTACAGGATCTCATTGTTCTCCAGCTTCCTATGAGGTAAACATATATATTGCAGTATGACTGCATTGATAGCAGGCTACCTCATAGTGCATTATAACACTTTCTATCAGCACTTATAACAGCTCCTAGTGCATTATATCATCATGGTATCTGCTGTGTCCTGCCACCAGAGAGCACTGTGGTACAATACAAGGATAGTCTACATACTGACAGCTACTACACGTTGGTGCTCATCTCTCTGTATCGGCCTACAAGAGTTAAATGTGATTGGACGTTGTTGCACCAGACAAGCTAATAAATGCATGTTCTGCAATTCAACCTTTGCTAAGCCCCACCACAATGGTTATTGTTTCTACCAAGGTCAACATTTTCCCAGGAAGCTCAAATAAAGCTCAAGCTCAATTCCTGGGAAGCTCGATTGGTTTGTTTCAAGAAAAGTTGATTAAGGATGACAAGGGAAAGCCACCCGAGTCAACACAATACAACACTGGACAGGAAGTGATAACAGACCAAGGATCCTAGACAGGAAGTGATAGCAGACCAAGGTTCCTAGACAGAAAGTGATAACAGACCAAGGTTCCTAGATAGAAAGTGATAACAGAGCAACGTTCCTAGACAGAAAGTGATAGCAGACCAAGGTTCCTAGACAGAAAGTGATAACAGACCAAGGTTCCTAGACAGAAAGTGATAACAGACCAAGGTTCCTAGACAGAAAGTGATAACAGAGCAACGTTCCTAGACAGAAAGTGATAGCAGACCAAGGTTCCTAGACAGAAAGTGATAACAGACCAAGGTTCCTAGACAGAAAGTGATAACAGACCAAGGTTGCTAGAAAGAAAGTGATAACAGAACAAGTTTCCTAGAAAAGTTATTTGTTATTGGTTTTTATAGCCAACCCCTTCATATATTCCCCCCTAGAGACAATATCCTCGCACGGGCACAATCACCATTTTTTTCATATTTTAATCACTGTTTATTAATAAAAATCCATCTGATTAAGTTAGACTTCCTGGTTTTTGTATGAGCTGAGTCTCAATCCACCACATCCATCAATGGCAGCCTTCTGCATCTGTGTTGGAAGGTGGCTGAGGTATAGCGCTGTTTGTCCGACCAATAGAAATCCCCCCAACCATCTGTAACGTCTGACCGGTTTGAGCAACAAACTAATATGGAAAGCTTTAGACTCTCATGAACAGGGACATGTTTTGTCTCTACGAGGCCCACAAGCTTCACAGGACTCGTGGGAAGGCTTACCATTGACTGTGCAGTAAAACATTTATGAAAATGAATATACTTTTTAGGAACCATTTAGCAGACACTCTTATCCAGTGCATTTTACACATTCAATTGGGATTAAGTGCCTTGTTCAAGTGTGCATTAAATGGATTTTTCCAACTAATCGGCTCTGGGTTTTGAACCAGTGACATTTCAGTTATTAGCTCAACGCACCAGGGCTACACTTATTTTACACATGCAACTTTCCTATATCTGTCAGATGCATTTCAAACACCTCAAACCAAATGTACTTATAATTGATTTATTTTGTTGCCATATATGAATGTATTAGTGTTGATACAAACACCTGTCATTGAAAATACAGAGTCATTTGTGTGATATTAGGTTTCTATATTGTGTAAAAGGGCTCCATTTTAGTCATTTATCAGACAATCTTATCCAGAGTGACTTACAGGAGCAATTAGGGTTAAGGGCACATCCACCGATTTTTCACCAAGTCAGCTCAAGGATTTGAACCAGTGACCTTTCTCTCACGAGCCCTACTGAGATTTATTACATTGAAAATATCTACACTGTCTCTTTAAGAGCGTCAAGTTTGTGAGCTATGTCATGCAAGAGATCAGTCTGTCATTCATTCACGATGATCCTTCTTCTTGAAAGAAGCTTTTTCCCTTTTCCTTTTCTTTCTGTGCAACCCGTTTAAATATATATTCAAAGCGTTTAAATATACTGGTAAAGTAACCAGGTCGTTAGCTGATGAGGTAACATGACTGAACAGGTGTACTGGTAAAGTAACCAGGTGGTTAGCTGATGAGGTAACATGACTGAACAAGGTGTAGTAAAGTAGCCAGGTGGTTAGCTGCTAATGAGGTAACATGACTGAACAAGGTGTACTGGTAAAGTAACCAGGTGGTTAGCTAATGGCGTAACATGACTGAACAAGGTGTACTGGTAAAGTAACCAGGTCGTTAGCTAGCGAGCTAATGAGGTAACATGACTGAAGAAGGTGTACTGGTAAGTAACCCGGTGGTTAGCTGATGAGGTGACATGACTAAACAATTGTACTGGTAAAGTAACCAGGTGGTTAGCTGATGAGGTAACATGACTAAACAAGGTGTACTGGTAAAAGTAACCCAGGTGGTTAGCTGATGAGGTAACATGACTGAACAAGGTGTACTGGTAAAGTAACCAGGTTGTTAGCTGATGAGGTAACATGACTGAACAATGTGTACTGCTAAAGTAAGCAGGTGGTTTTGCTGATGAGGTAACATGACTGAACAAGGTGTACTGGTAAAAGTAACCAGGTGGTTAGCTGATGAGGTGACATGACTGAACAAGGTGTACTGGTAAAAGTAACCAGGTGGTTAGCTGATGAGGTAACATGACTGAACAAGGTATTACTGGTAAAGTAACCAGGTGGTTAGCTTTAATGAGGTAACATGACTGAACAAGGTGTACTGGTAAAAGTAACCAGGTGGTTAGCTAGCTAGCTAATGAGGGTAACATGACTGAACAAGGTGTACTGGTAAAGTAACCAGGTCGTTAGCTGATGAGGTAACATGACTGAACAATGTGTACTGGTAAAAGAAGTAACCAGGTTGTTAGCTGATGAGGTAACACTTATTTGAACAAGGTGTACTGGTAAAGTAACCGAATTAGTTAGCTGATGAGGTAACATGACTGAACAAGGTGTACTGGTAAAGTAACCAGGTGGTTAGCTGATGAGGTAACATGACTGAACAAGGTGTACTGGTAAAGTAACCAGGTTGTTAGCTGATGAGGTAACATGACTGAACAAGGTGTACTGGTAAAGTAACCAGGTGGTTAGCTGATGAGGTAACATGACTGAACAAGGTGTACTGGTAAAGTAACCAGGTGGTTAGCTGATGAGGTAACATGACTGAACAAGGTGTACTGGTAAAGTAACCAGGTCGTTAGCTGATGAGGTAACATGACTGAACAAGGTGTACTGGTAAAGTAACCAGGTTGTTAGCTGATGAGGTAACATGACTGAACAAGGTGTACTGGTAAAGTAACCAGGTGGTTAGCTGATGAGGTAACATGACTGAACAAGGTGTACTGGTAAAGTAAACAAATGCCGGTGAGAGATTTATGAATACGGCATCAAGGGGTACTGAACTTCCTCATTTGGCTTAGTTTTTTAGCTTGGCCTTTAGGAAATGCAACAGCCTTGACTGAAGCTAAACCAGAGTGGTTTTGGGAGGGTGGTTTAATGTGGATGTCCCTTTGTGTGTGTGTGTGTGTGTGTCCTACGTGGCAAGCATTTGTACATGAATACACTGAGTGCACAAAACATTAAGAACATCTTAACATTCAGTTGCACCCTCCCCTTTTCCTTTAGAACAGCCTCATATTGTTGGAGACATGGACTCTACAAGGTGTCGAAAGCGTTCCACAGGGATGCTGGCCCATGTTGACTCCAATGCTTCCCACGGTTGTGTCAAGTTGGCTGGACGTCCTTTGGTTGGTAGACCATTGTTGATACACACAGGAAACTGTTGAGCATTAAAAAAACAGCAGTATTGCAGTTCTTTACACAAACCGGTGTGTCTGGCACCTACTACCATACCCCGTTCAAAGGCACTTAAACATTTTGTCCTGCCCATTCATCCTCTGAATGGCACACACACACAATCCAAGTGACCAGTGACATCAATCAGAAATGATAGATTTCACCTGGAATCACCTGGTCAGTATGTCACAGAAAGAGTAGGTGTTCTTAATGTTTTGTACACTCAGTTGTACATTATTATAATAATAAAAAAAACGCATCTGTAAACTTAGTAGATATCACCATCTAGAGGCTTAGTATCTGACCTAAACAACTGCCACTCCCACAACAGGTTATTTAAGGACACATATTTTCAGCCCTCTCCCTCTCTCTCTACAGAAAAAGCTAAATACATATGTTGGCATACCTGCTCCCGCTCCCCTCCTTGGCGCTCGAAGGTGTCAGGCTCCCCAGCATTACTCACTCTTACCACCACCACCCCCCCCAGTGTTAATTGTTGTTTGTCGTTGCCTTCCCAGTGTGCTTACGCAGCTTCTGCCTGGCTGTTCCCAAATAAAAGTGGGACCCCCTGTACCTGCTTCTCCAGCATCAGTCACTACCTACTGTATCAATATATTTGACTGCATCCATGAATGTTTCATGCTCTCTCTGTTTCCAAGTTGACCATGTGGTTAGTGCAACCGAACTACATCTCTGTTGCCAAAATAAACCATGCACTGCTGGGTCATTGATGGCTGTTGGGTCATTGATGGATGTTGGGTCATTGATTTGGAATCTTTGCTTTCCAAGTGCAACACTGTCGGTTGCAAAAATAACACCAACTTCCATGTGTGTCATATCCTTCGATGTGTGCGAGCACATATCAAGTTTTATGCTTTAATACATTACCAATGAGGCCATCTTGATAACTCCTCATACAGAAGGAATGGCACAAGGACAAATGCAAATATTTATGTAACCTGATTCATTAGCAAGCCAAAACCACAACATATGAAACATATTTACTATATTAATCTATAACAAGTTTTATGTGAGCCTAACTGGTTTGCATGTTCAACCATGTCTGCTTGTAAAGCCACAATGCAAAAAGGTGTCCTCTGGTTGAACCAGTCAGCACTTTCTCAGCCAGCCAGTATTGGTTAGTTTGCAGCCTGTTTGCAGTCAAAACAGTAGCTTCATTCACTGCCTACAAAAAGACTCCTACCACACAAGACAGGAACAATGGTAAGACACACCTGTTCATTAAATAATATGTCATAAAGAAGAGATGATTGAGATATCTTAAATTATTTATCAAATGTATGCTAATATGTTATGTCATGTTTCACTGTGAAATCACACGCTTATATAAAAAGAACATCTCATGAGACCCGCTGTACTCATTGGTAGAGTAGTTTGTGAGAGTTAAAGGTTGGATTGGCTGGATTTATTGATGTTTGTACACTGCCTATGGTATCCAACAACTAATGTATATACTAACACATAATAGAATGCAGTACTTGTATTATTGATGTACTAGACGCAAGAGTGAGTCAAGGTTAGCGAATGAAATAGCTACAGTGTTGAGGTGAATCAGCTTCTTGATGTGCCACACCTGTCAGGTGGATGGATTATCTTGGCAAAGGAGAAATGCTCACAAACAGGACGTAAACAAATTTGAGAGAAATAAGCTTGTTGTGCATTATTTCAGCTCATGAAACATGGGACCAACACTTGGTCGTTTATATTTTTGTTCAGTAATAAATAACATTCAGTCCTTAAACAGACTGATCATTACAGAGGTGCACCTTGTGCTGGGGACAGTTAAAATATATGAAGTGTTATATGAACTGTAACTCAGTAAAAATTGAAATTGTTGTATGTTTTGTTTATGTTTTGGTCAGTATACATAGCTCATGCACATAGCAGTACAAGTTTACTGAGTGACTGATTCAAAACAGCAATATTTTATAAATAACCAGACAAATACATTTGCAGACCTTTAGATACACGAGTACCATTCAAGCGTTTGGACACACCTACTCATTCTATGGTTTTCCCTCATATTTTTCCTTATAGTGCAAGACATCAAAAACATGAAATAACACATATGGAGTCATGTAACCAAAAAGTGTTAAACAAATCACAATATGTTTTATATTTAAGATTAAGATTATTCAAAAGTAGCCACCCTTTACCAATGATGACAGCTTTGCACACTCTTGGCATTCTCTTATGTAAAAAATAGTAAAAAATAAAGAAAAACCCTTGAATGAGTTGGTGTCCAAACGTTTGACTGGTACTGTTTTTAAAAAAATACAAAAAATAGTGCAGTGATAAAACAATTTAACACGCAGGTCAAGTGGTGAAGAGAAGACAAAGTAAACACCAGTAACATGGAAATGAGGAAATGAGTCACTGTAAAAGTCCAGTAAGTGATCCACCACCTTAATGTGTGAATAAGAAAAGCAAACCAAATCCAATTTGTCAAAAATACAATAGGTGCAGACTTTACCGTGAAATGCTTAATTACAAGCCCTTAACCAACAATGCAGTTCAAGAAATAGAGTTAATAAAATATTTACCAAATAAACAACATGTTTTTTCTCACCTTTATTTAACCAGGTAGAGGCTAGTTGAGAACAATTTCATTTACAACTGCGACTCTGACCAAGATAAAGCAAAGCGAGCACACAGACACAGACACAGTTATCACATGGAATAAACAGGGCACAGTCCAATACACAATAGAAAAGAAAGTCTGTATACAGTGTGCAGTAAATGGCATGAGGAGGTGTGGCAGTAAATGGACCATAGCAGCAAAGTAATTGCTGTTCTAGCTTAGATTAACACTGGGTGACAGATGAGCAGATGATGATGCAGGCAGGATACTGGTGTGTAGGTAGTGATACTGGTGTGTAAGTAGTGATACTGGTGTGTAGGTAGTGATACTGCGGGTGTGTAGAGCTAGTGATACGTGGTGTAGGTAGTGATACTGGTGTGTGAAGTCAGTGATACTGGTGTGCAGGTAGTGATACTGGTGTGTAGAGTGGGGATACTGGGTGAGTAGGTAGCGATACTGGTGTGACGTAGTGATACTGGTGTGTAGGTAGTGATACGTGGTGTGTAAAGTAGTGATACTGGTGTGTAGGTAAGTGATACTGGTGTGTAGGTAGTGATACTGGTGCGTAGGTAGTGATACTGGTGTGTAAGTAGTGATACTGGTGTGGTAGGTAGTGATACTGGTGCGTGAGTAGATGATACTGGTGTGCATGGCAGTGATGCTGGTTGTGTAGTAATTGATCCACTGGTGTGTGTGAGTAGGTGATACTAGCGATACTGTGTAAGGTAGTGATACTGGTCGTGTAGGTAGTGATACTGGTGTGTGGGTAGGATAAGCTGATACTGTGGTGGTAGTGATGCTAGTGGTAGGTAGTGATACTGGTGTGTAGTAGTGAAGTAGTGATACTGGTCGTGTGAGTAGTGATACCTGGTGTGTGAGTAGTGATACTGGTGTATCTGGTGTAGGTAGTGATACTGGTTGCGTGGAGTGATACTTAGTGATACTGGTGTGTAGAGTAGGTGAATATCTGTTGTGGGTGACGCTGGTAGTGATGCGTTGTGATACTGGTGTGTAG
>NW_027000997.1:0-8020 GCF_036934945.1 Oncorhynchus masou masou
AATACCTAGAAGGAGATGATATGGGTCTGATTGAATAATAATCGCTGAAAGAGGGAGATTGGATGTGTAGCGCGACGGTGAAGGGGAGATTGGATGTGTAGCGCAACGCTGAATGAGGGAGATTGGATGTGTGGCGACGCTGAAGGAGGGAGATTGGATGTGTGGCGCACGCTGAAGGAGGGAGATTGGATGTGTAGCGACGCTGAAAGAGGGAGAATGGATGTGGGCTGACAAAGAGGAGGAGAAACAGGAGTTGGCTTCTGTTTGACACCAGTCAGTTTCTGAGGTGTGAACCAGTAAATCATCTTTAGTATAATTGCTGCCCAGTAATAATGTAGATAGTTAGGTTAGTCCTCCGTGTGATCTCTAGAGTAATGCTTTACGTATTCTTGGATTCACACCTCCCCATAGGAAAAAAAGATATCAGCTCATCCATTGAAGTGAAAAAGACACAAAAAAAGAGAGACATTGGAACAAGTACAGAAATCTGGGCAATACATTCATCTTGATACAATTCACTTTACCAGCTGAAGTAAAATGGAGAATACTCCATCTCTGAAAGTGCAGTTTAAGTTTGTTAATCAGGGGAGTAAAGTTCTCATCATGTAGGGATGACAAGGTACGGGTGATATTGATCCCTAAATATTTAAAAGCCGGTCTTGGACATACGAAATGGAATAGTGTCCTGTGGAATTTGTAATGCTAATTCATTAACAGGAAAGCATTCACTTTTTTTTAAGAAATTCAATTTATGGCACGAAAACACACCAAACCTACGCAGCACGTCCACTACCTCTGGGACACACGCTTCGGGGTCGGAGATGTATAAAAACAAGTCATCTGTTATGAACTTGAGTGAAGACCCAAACGCGGTTTTAACAGAAAACAGAGTTCTTTAATAAAAAACAGGAATGGCATAAATCCTCTTCCAACGTAGTCAATGGAACAAAAGAACGTAGTATAATGCAGGTTGCACCTGCCATGCATGCAGACTCCGACAGGACAGGACAAGGTGGAAGCAAACGAGACGACAGCTTGCTTCTGGCATCAAAAAACACAAACAAGAATCAGACCCTGAAAGTAGCAGGAACAGAGAAAGAAATAGAGACCTAATCAGAGGGGGAAGAGAGAACAGGTGGGGAAAGAGAGAATGAGCTAGTTAGGGCAGATGTAGAACAGCTGAGGAATGAGAGACAGAGAAGGTAACCTAAAAGACCAGCAGAGAGAGAGAATGAAGAGAAAGGACAGGAACAGACATAACAAGACATGACAGTACCCCCCACTCACCGAGCGCCTCCTGGCGCACTCGAGGAGGAAACCTGGCGGCAACGGAGGAAATCATCGATCAGCGAACGGTCCAGCACGTCCCGAGAGGGAACCCAACTCCTCTCCTCAGGACCGTACCCCTCCCAATCCACTAGGTACTGATGACCACGGCCCCGAGGGCGCATGTCCAAAATCTTACGAACCCTGTAGATGGGTGCGCCCTCGACAAGGATGGGGGAGGGACGAGCGGGGCGCGAAGAACGGGCTTAACACAGGAGACATGGAAGACCGGGTGAACGCGACGAAGATAGCGGGAGAAGAAGTCGCACTGCGACAGGATTAATGACCTGGGAAATACGGAAGGGCGCATGTCCAAAATCTTACGAACCCTGTAGATGGGTGCGCCCTCGACAAGGATGGGGGGGACGAGCGGGGGCGCGAAGAACGGGCTTAACACAGGAGACATGGAAGACCGGGTGAACGCGACGAAGATAGCGCGGGAGAAGAAGTCGCACTGCGACAGGATTAATGACCTGGGAAATACGGAACGGACCAATGAACCGCGGGGCCAACTTGCGAGAAGCTGTCTTAAGGGGAAGGTTCAGAGTGGAGAGCCATACTCTCTGACCGCAACAATATCTAGGACTCTTGGTCCTACGCTTATTAGCGGCCCTCACAGTCTGCGCCTATTACGGCAAAGTGCCGACCTGACCCCCTTCCAGGTGCGTCGCAACGCTGGACAAAAGCCTGAGCGGAGGGGACGCAGGACTCGGCGAGCTGAGATGAGAACAGCGGAGGCTGGTACCCGAGGCTACACTGAAAAGGGGATAGACCGGTAGCAGACGAGGGAAGCGAGTTGTGGGCGTACTCTGCCCAGGGGAGCTGTTCTGACCAAGACGCAGGGTTACGAAAAGAAAGACTGCGTAAAATGCGACCGACAGTCTGATTGGCCCGTTCGGCTTGACCGTTAGACTGGGGATGAAAGCCGGACGAGAGACTGACGGAAGCCCCAATCAAACGGCAAAACTCCCTCCAAAATTGAGACGTGAACTGCGGGCCTCTGTCGGAAACGACGTCAGACGGAAGGCCATGAATTCGGAAAACATTCTCGATAATGATCTGAGCCGTCTCCTTAGCAGAAGGAGCTTATCGAGAGGAATGAAATGAGCCGCCTTAGAGAATCTATCGACAACCGTAAGAATAACTGTCTTCCCCGCTGATGAAGGCAGTCCGGTGATAAAATCTAAAGCGATGTGAGACCACGGTCGAGAGGGAATGGGAAGCGGTCTGAGACGGCCGGCAGGAGGAGAGTTCCCAGATTTAGTCTGCGCGCAGACCGAACAAGCGGCGACAAATCGACGCGCGTCACGTTCCCGAGTGGGCCACCAGAAACGCTGGCGAATGGAAGCAAGCGTACCCCGAAGGCCGGGGTGGCCGGCTAACTTGGCAGAGTGGGCCCACTGAAGAACGGCCGGACGAGTAGGAACGGGAACGAACAGAAGGTTCCTAAGACAAGCTCGCGGCGACGGAGTGTGAGCGAGTGCTTGCTTTACCTGCCTCTCAATTCCCAGACAGTCAACCCGACAACACGCCCTCAGGGAGAATCCCATCGGGGTCGGTGGAGACCTCAGAAGAACTGAAGAGACGAGATAAAGCATCAGGTTTGGTGTTTTTTGAGCCCGGACGATAAGAAATAACAAACTCGAAACGAGCGAAAAACAGAGCCCAACGAGCCTGACGCGCATTAAGTCGTTTGGCTGAACGGATGTACTCAAGGTTCCTATGGTCAGTCCAAACGACAAAAGGAACGGTCGCCCCCTCCAACCACTGTCGCCATTCGCCTAGGGCTAAGCGGATGGCGAGCAGTTCGCGATTACCAACATCATAGTTACGTTCTGACGGCGATAAGCGATGAGAGAAAAACGCGCAAGGATGGACCTTGCCGTCAGAGAGAGAGCGCTGAGAAAGAATGGCTCCCACGCCCACCTCTGACGCGTCAACCTCAACAACAAACTGTCTAGAGATGTCAGGTGTAACAAGAATAGGTGCGGATGTAAAACGATTCTTAAGAAGATCAAAAGCTCCTGGGCGGAAACGGACCACTTAAAGCACGTCTTAACAGAAGTAAGGGCTGTGAGAGGAGCTGCCACCTGACCGAAATTACGGATGAAACGACGGTAGAAATTAGCGAAGCCCAGAAAGCGCTGCAGCTCGACGCGTGACTTAGGAACGGGCCAATCAATGACAGCCTGGACCTTAGCGGGATCCATCTTAATGCCCTCAGCGGAAATAACGGAACCGAGAAAAGGGACAGAGGCGGCATGAAAAGTGCACTTCTCAGCCTTCACATAAAGACAGTTCTCCAAAAGGCGCTGGAGGACGCGCCGCACGTGCTGAACATGAATCGAGAGAGACGGTGAAAAAAATCAGGATATCATCCATGTAAACGAAAACAAAAATGTTCAGCATGTCTCTCAGGACGTCGTTAACTAGTGCCTGAAAGACAGCTGGAGCGTTAACGAGGCCGAAAGGAAGAACCCGGTATTCAAAGTGCCCTAACGGAGTGTTAAACGCCGTCTTCCACTCGTCCCCCTCCCTGATGCGCACGAGATGGTAGGCGTTACGAAGGTCCAATTTGGTGAAAACTTGGCTCCCTGCAGGATCTCGAAGGCTGAAGACATAAGAGGAAGCGGATAACGATTCTTAACTGTTATGTCATTCAGCCTCGATAATCCACGCATGGGCGCAGGGACCCGTCCTTCTTCTGAACAAAAAGAACCCGCGCCGGCGGGGGAGGAGGAGGAGACTATGGTACCGGCGTCGAGCGAAACCGACAAATAATCCTCGAGAGCCTTACGTTCGGGAGCCGACAGAGAGTATAATCTACCCCGGGGGAGTAGTTCCCGGAAGGAGATCAATACTACAGTCATACGACCGGGTGTGGAGGAGAGAAGTGGCCTTGGAACGACTGAACACCGTGCGCAGATCGTGATACTCCTCCGGCACCCCTGTCAAATCGCCAGGCTCCTCCTGTGAAGAAGAGACAGAGGAAACAGGAGGGATAGCAGACATTAAACAGGTTACATGACAAGAAACATTCCAGGATAGGATAGTATTACTAGACCAATTAATAGAAGGGTTATGGCGCACTAGCCAGGGATGACCCAAAACAACAGGTGTAAAAGGTGAACGAAAAATTAAAAAAGAAATGGTTTCGCTATGATTACCAGAGACAGTGAGGGTTAAAGGCAGCGTCTCACGCTGAATCTTGGGGAGAGAACTACCATCTAAAGCGAACAAGGCCCTGGGCTCCCTAACTGTCTGAGAGGAATGTCATGTTCCCGAGCCCAGGTCTCGTCCATAAAACAGCCCTCCGCCCCAGAGTCTATCAAGGCACTGCAGGAAGCAGATGAACCGGGCCAGCGGAGATGGACCGGAAAGGTAGTGCGTGATCCAGAAGGAGAGGCCTGAGTAGTTGCGCTCACCAGTAGCCCTCCTCTTACTGATGAGCTCTGGCCTTTTACTGGACATGAGGTGACAAAATGACCAGCGGAGCCGCAGTAGAGACAGAGGCGATTGGTGATTCTCCGTTCCCTCTCCTTGGCCGAGATGCGAATACCCCCAGCTGCATAGGCTCAGCATCCGAGCCGGCGGGGGAGGGTGGCAGTGATGCGGCAGGTGGCAGTGATGTGGAGAGGGGAGCAACGGAGAACGTGAGCTCCTTTCCACGAGCTCGGCGACGAAGATCAAACCGTCGCTTATGCGAATAGCGAGAGCTATTAAGGAGTCCAGACTGGAAGGAACCTCCCGGGAGAGGATCTCATCCTTAACTCGACGTGGAGACCTCCAGAAAACGAGCGAGCAAAGCCGGCTCGTTCCAGTCACTAGAGGCAGCGAGAGTGCGAAACTCAATAGAATAATCCGTTATGGATCTATTCCCCTGACATAGGGAAGACAGGGCCCTGGAAGCCTCCTCGCCAAAAACAGAACGGTCAAAAACCCGTATCATCTCCTCCTTAAAGTCCTGATACTGGTTAATACACTCAGCCCTCGCCTCCCAGACTGCCGTGCCCCACTCACGCGCCCGTCCGGTAAGGAGAGAAATGACGTAGGCGATGCGGGCTGCGCTCCTGGAGTAAGTGTTGGGCTGGAGAGAGAACACCACATCACACTGAGTGAGGAATGAGCGGCACTCAGTGGGCTCCCAGAGTAACACGGCGGGTTGTTGATCCTGGGCTCCGGAGACTCGGAAACCCTGGAAGTGGGCGGTGGATCGAGGTGGAGTTGGTGAACCCGTCTTGTGAGGTCGGAGACTTGGACGGCCAGGGTCTCAACGGCATGTTGAGCAGCAGACAATTCCTCCTCGTGTCTGCCTAGCATCGCTCCCTGGATCTCGACGGCGGAGTGAAAAGGGTCCGGAGCCGCTGGGTCCATTCCTGGTCTGATTATTCTGTTATGAACTTGAGTGAAGACCCAAACGCGGTTTTAACAGAAAACAGAGTTCTTTAATAAAAAAACAGGAATGGCATAAATCCTCTTCCAACGTAGTCAATGGAACAAAAGAACGTAGTATAATGCAGGTTGCACCTGCCATGCATGCAGACTCCGACAGGACAGGACAAGGTGGAAGCAAACGAGACGACAGCTTGCTTCTGGCATCAAAAAACACAAACAAGAATCAGACCCTGAAAGTAGCAGGAACAGAGAAAGAAATAGAGACCTAATCAGAGGGGGAAGAGAGAACAGGTGGGGAAAGAGAGAATGAGCTAGTTAGGGCAGATGTAGAACAGCTGAGGAATGAGAGACAGAGAAGGTAACCTAAAAAGACCAGCAGAGAGAGAGAATGAAGAGAAAGGACAGGAACAGACATAACAAGACATGACATCATCTGCATACAAGGAAACGTTGTGTTCCAGTCTGTAGATGCCATGTATTGAGGGTATGGGCTTTAGCTTAATAGAAAGGGGTTCTATCGCCAGGGCAAATAACAGAGGTAACATTGGACATCCCTGGCGTGGGGCCCATGATAATGGCAAATACTGTGAACAAAGTTTGTTTGTAAGTACTGATGCCTGAGTACAACAGTCAGACACAGGAAATGAAGTTTGCACCAAAGCCAAATTTTCCCAGTACAGAGAATAAATATTCCCATTCTACCCTGTCAAATGCCTTCTCCACATCTAAAGAGAGAACCACTTCAGGAAAGTCCGACGGCGCAGGAGAGTGTATGACGTTAAGCAGACGTGGATGACGTTAAGCAGACGTGCATGACGTTAAGCAGACGTGCATGACGTTAAGCAGACGTGCATGACGTTAAGCAGACGTGCATGACGTTAAGCAGACGTGCATGACGTTAAGCAGACGTGCATGACGTTAAGCAGACGTGCATGACGTTAAGCAGACGTGCATGACGTTAAGCAGACGTGGATGACGTTAAGCAGACGTGGATGACGTTAAGCAGACGTGCATGACGTTAAGCAGACGTGCATGACGTTAAGCAGACGTGGATGACGTTAAGCAGACGTGCATGACGTTAAGCAGATGTTGAATATTAGAAAAGGAGTGATGGCCCTTTATAAACCCAGTCTGGTCCGTCGATATGATGTCTGTTATAGTGGATTCTTTTCGAGAGGCAAGTAATTTCACTAATATTTTTACATCTGCATTTAAAAGTGAGATTGATCTGTATGAGCCACACTCCGATGCATCTTAGCCGAGTTTTAACGTAAGTGTGATCGACGCCTATGTCAGGGTTTGGGGTAAAACACCCTGGTCCAGGGAGATTTCAAGCAGGAGGGGGGCCAATTTGGCAGAAAACTTCTTGTAGAGTTGGATTGGGTAGCCATCTGAGCCAGGGGAATTCCCACGTTGCTGTAATTGAATGAATAATCTCCTCTAACTGCAAAGGGTGGTCCGTTTCTTCTCTGTACTAGTGGTAGGAGTTTCCACATGATCAAGAAAACCATTCAGAATCTAATTGTCTTCAGGTGATTCTGACGTGTAAAGATCTGAATACAATGTTTTGAAGGTATTATTGATTTCAGTAGGATTAACTGTTAAGACATTACAATCCATTTTTAACAACGGATTTCCTTACTTGAAGGTACCTTTTGTTTGGGATATAATGAATTCCTTGAAATGATGTTTTTTGCCTTGGAATAGTTGAGACTACAAGGTCTTCTCTCTTCCCATTCCCTCAATCCCCAGTAGCAGGAAGAAAGGCTGGGTTGTGGAATATACACCTTCTCTATTCCCATTCCCTCAATCCCCAGTAGCAGGAAGAAGGCTGGGTTGTGGAATATAGACCTTCTCTATTCCCATTCCCTCAATCCCCAGCAGCAGGAAGAAGGCTGGGTTGTGGAATATAGACCTTCTCTATTCCCATTCCCTCAATCCCCAGTAGCAGGAAGAAGGCTGGGTTGTGGAATATAGACCTTCTCTATTCCCATTCCCTCAATCCCCAGCAGCAGGAAGAAAGGCTGGGTTGTGGAATATAGGCCTTCACTATTCCCATTCCCTCAATCCCCAGCAGCAGGAAGAAAGGCTGGGTTGTGGAATATACACCTTCTCTATTCCCATTCCCTCAATCCCCAGTAGCAGGAAGAAGGCTGGGTTGTGGAATATAGACCTTCTCTATTCCCATTCCCTCAATCCCCAGCAGCAGGAAGAAAGGGCTGTGGAATATAGACCTTCTCTATTCCCATTCCCTCAATCCCCAGCAGCAGGAAGAAAGGCTGGGTTGTGGAATATAGAC
>NW_027000998.1:0-15000 GCF_036934945.1 Oncorhynchus masou masou
ACTAAACACACATGCTTCATTTGTAAATGATGTCTGAGTGTTGGAGTGTGCCCCTGTCTAACCATAAATAAATAAATAATAAGAAAATTGTGCTGTCTGGTTTTCCTAAAATTAAGAATTAGAAGTTATTTTGATACTGAAGTATTTTTCAGCAATTACTTTTGATGCTTTAGTATATTAAAATCAAATACTTTTAGAATTTTATTCAAGTAGTATTTTATGTGTGTGTGTGTGTGTGTGTGTGTGTGGTTTGCAGGGTGTGCCCTCCGGACTGATAAAACTAGGGCGAAGCAGTTGGCCAGGTACTGCTCTGTTTCAGCTGTCGGAGCTGCCTCGTTTTCTAGACCGGAACCCTGACCTCTACATTACTCCCCATCCTCGTCGTGAGCTGCCTCGTTTTCTAGACCGGAACCCTGGCTTCTACATTACTCCCCATCCTTGTCGTGAGCTGCCTCGTTGTATAGACCGGAACCCTGACCTCTACATTACTCCCCATCCTCGTCGTGAGCTGCCTCGTTTTCTAGACCGGAACCCTGACCTCTACATTACTCCCCATCCTCGTCGTGAGCTGCCTCGTTTTCTAGACCGGAACCCTGACCTCTACATTACTCCCCATCCTCGTCGTGAGCTGCCTCGTTGTCTAGACCGGAACCCTGACCTGTACATTACTCCCCATCCTCGTTGTGAGCTGCCTCGTTTTCTAGACCGGAACCCTGACCTCTACATTACTCCCCATCCTTGTCGTAAGCTGCCTCGTTGTATAGACCGGAACCCTGACCTCTACATTACTCCCCATCCTCGTCGTGAGCTGCCTCGTTGTCTAGACCGGAACCCTAACCTCTACATTACTCCCCATCCTCGTCGTGAGCTGCCTCGTTGTATAGACCGGAACCCTGACCTCTACATTACTCCCCATCCTCGTCGTGAGCTGCCTCGTTGTCTAGACCGGAACCCTAACCTCTACATTACTCCCCATCCTCGTCGTGAGCTGCCTCGTTGTATAGACCGGAACCCTGACCTCTACATTACTCCCCATCCTCGTCGTGAGCTGCCTCGTTGTCTAGACCGGAACCCTGACCTCTACATTACTCCCCATCCTCGTCGTGAGCTGCCTCGTTGTCTAGACCGGAACCCTGACCTCTACATTACTCCCCATCCTCGTCGTGAGCTGCCTCGTTTTCTAGACCGGAACCCTGACCTCTACATTACTCCCCATCCTCGTCGTGAGCTGCCTCGTTGTCTAGACCGGAACCCTGACCTCTACATTACTCCCCATCCTCGTCGTGAGTTGCCCGTTGTCTGGAGAACGAGGTGTTTTCTGTACCCCTCAGTACCGTGCATACAGGGACCTGGTACATACAATAACCTGGTACATACAATAGCCTGGTACATACAGTAACCGGGTTGATACAGTAACATGGTACATACAATAACCTGGTACATACAGCAACCTGGTTGATACAGTAGCCGGGTACATACAATAACCTGGTACATACAATAACCTGGTACATACAGTAACCTGGTACCTACAGCAACATGGTACATACAATAACCTGGTACATACAGTAACCGGGTTGATACATTAACATGGTACATACAATAACCTGGTACATACAATAACCTGGTACATACAGTAACCAGGTTGATACAGTAACCTGGTTGATACAATAACCTGGTACATACAGTAACCTGGTACACACAGTAACCTGGTACATACAGTAACCTGGTACATACAGTAACCTGGTACACACAGTAAACTGGTACATATAGTAACCTGGTTGATACAGTAACCTGGTTGATACAGTAACCTGGTTGATACAGTAACCTGGTTGATACAGTAACCTGGTTGATACAGTAACCTGGTACACACAGTAACCTGGTTGATACAGTAACCTGGTACATACAGTAACCTGGTACATACAGTAAACTGGTACATATAGTAACCTGGTTGATACAGTAACCTGGTACATACAGTAACCTGGTACACACAGTAACCTGGTTGATACAGTAACCTGGTACATACATTAACCTGGTACATACAGGAACCTGGTACATACAGTAACCTGGTACATACAGTAACCTGGTACATACAGTAACCTGGTTGATACAGTAACCTGGTTGATACAGTAACCTGGTACATACAGTAACCTGGTACATACAGTAACCTGGTTGATACAGTAACCTGGTTGATACAGTAACCTGGTACATACAGTAACCTGGTTGATACAGTAACCTGGTTGATACAGTAACCTGGTTGATACAGTAACCTGGTTGATACAGTAACCTGGTTGATACAGTAACCTGGTACATACAGTAACATGGTACATACAGTAACCTGGTACACATAGTAACCTGGTTGATACAGTAACCTGGTTGATACAGTAACCTGGTTGATACAGTAACCTGGTGCACACAGTAACCTGGTACATACAGTAACCTGGTACACACAGTAACCTGGTACATACAGTAACCTGGTACATACAGTAAACTGGTACACACAGTAACCTGGTTGGTACAGTAACCTGGTGCACACAGTAACCTGGTACACACAGTAACCTGGTACATACAGTAAACTGGTACACACAGTAAACTGGTACACACAGTAACCTGGTACATACAGTAACCTGGTACATACAGTAAACTGGTACACACAGTAAACTGGTACATACAGTAACCTGGTACATACAGTAACCTGGTACATACAGTAACCTGGTACACACAGTAACCTGGTACACACAGTAACCTGGTACACACAGTAACCTGGTACATACAGTAACCTGGTTGATACAGTAACCTGGTACATACAGAAACATGGTACGTACAGTAACATGGTACATCAAGTAACCTGGTACATATGGTAACCTGGTACACACATTAACATGGTACATATAGTAACCTGGTACATACAGTAACCTGGTACATATAGTGTGAACTAATGTTGATGACAATCTCCTGAGGGACAGAATGTCACCTAGTCAAGAGGTACTGACCCTTAACCCAACACTGAGCCACCTAGTCAAGAGGTACTGACACTTAACCCAACACTGAGATACCTAGTCAAGAGGTACTGACACTTAACCCAACACTGAGATACCTAGTCAAGAGGTACAGACCCTTAACCCAACACTGAGCCACCTAGTCAAGAGGTACTGACCCTTAACCCAACACTGAGCAACCTAGTCAAGAGGTACTGACACTTAACCCAACACTGAGATACCTAGTCAAGAGGTACAGACCCTTAACCCAACACTGAGCCAACTAGTCAAGAGGTACAGACCCTTAACCCAACACTGAGCCAACTAGTCAAGAGGTACAGACCCTTAACCCAACACTGAGCCAACTAGTCAAGAGGTACAGACCCTTAACCCAACACTGAGATACCTAGTCAAGAGGTACAGACCCTAAACCCAACACTGAGATACCTAGTCAAGAGGTACAGACCCTAAACCCAACACTGAGATACCTAGTCAAGAGGTACAGACCCTTAACCCAACACTGAGATACCTAGTCAAGAGGTACAGACCCTTAACCCAACACTGAGATACCTAGTCAAGAGGTACAGACCCTTAACCAAACACTGAGCCACCTAGTCAAGAGGTACAGACCCTTAACCCAACACTGAGCCACCTAGTCAAGAGGTACTGACACTTAACCCAACACTGAGATACCTAGTCAAGAGGTACAGACCCTTAACCCAACACTGAGATACCTAGTCAAGAGGTACAGACCCTTAACCTAACACTGAGCCACCTAGTCAAGAGGTACTGACACTTAACCCAACACTGAGATACCTAGTCAAGAGGTACTGACACTTAACCCAACACTGAGATACCTAGTCAAGAGGTACAGACCCTTAACCAAACACTGAGCCACCTAGTCAAGAGGTACAGACCCTTAACCCAACACTGAGATACCTAGTCAAGAGGTACAGACCCTTAACCAAACACTGAGCCACCTCGTCAAGAGGTACAGACCCTTAACCCAACACTGAGATACCTAGTCAAGAGGTACAGACCCTTAACCCAACACTGAGATACCTAGTCAAGAGGTACAGACCCTTAACCCAACACTGAGCCACCTCGTCAAGAGGTACTGACACTTAACCCAACACTGAGATACCTAGTCAAGAGGTACAGACCCTTAACCCAACACTGAGATACCTCGTCAAGAGGTACAGACCCTTAACCCAACACTGAGATACCTAGTCAAGAGGTACAGACCCTTAACCCAACACTGAGATACCTAGTCAAGAGGTACAGACCCTTAACCCAACACTGAGATACCTAGTCAAGAGGTACAGACCCTTAACCCAACACTGAGATACCTAGTCAAGAGGTACAGACCCTTAACCCAACACTGAGCCACCTCGTCAAGAGGTACTGACACTTAACCCAACACTGAGATACCTAGTCAAGAGGTACTGACACTTAACCCAACACTGAGATACCTCGTCAAGAGGTACAGACCCTTAACCAAACACTGAGCCACCTAGTCAAGAGGTACAGACCCTTAACCCAACACTGAGCCAACTAGTCAAGAGGTACAAACCCTTAACCCAACACTGAGATACCTAGTCAAGAGGTACAGACCCTTAACCTAACACTGAGCCACCTAGTCAAGAGGTACAGACCCTTAACCTAACACTGAGCCACCTAGTCAAGAGGTACTGACACTTAACCCAACACTGAGATACCTAGTCAAGAGGTACTGACACTTAACCCAACACTGAGATACCTAGTCAAGAGGTACAGACCCTTAACCCAACACTGAGATACCTAGTCAAGAGGTACAGACCCTTAACCCAACACTGAGATACCTAGTCAAGAGGTACAAACCCTTAACCCAACACTGAGATACCTAGTCAAGAGGTACAGACCCTTAACCCAACACTGAGATACCTCGTCAAGAGGTACAAACCCTTAACCCAACACTGAGATACCTAGTCAAGAGGTACAGACCCTTAACCCAACACTGAGATACCTAGTCAAGAGGTACAGACCCTTAACCCAACACTGAGCCACCTCGTCAAGAGGTACAGACCCTCTATTGTGCACCACTGTCCCCTACTCCCATTGTCCCCGACTCCTCTTAATCTATTGTGCACCACTGTCCCCTACTCCCATTGTCCCCGACTCCTCTTAATCTATTGTGCACCACTGTCCCCTTCTCCTCTTAATCTATTGTGCACCACTGTCCCCTACTCCCACTGTCCCCTGCTCCCACTGTCCCCTGCTCCTCTTAATCTATCGTGCACCACTGTCCCCTACTCCTCATACATGGATCTATCGTGCACCAATGTCCCCCCCTTCTCTTCTCACACAACACGGGCATGAGAAATGAATTCCGTTCTCCCTACATGGAGATCAGCGGTGAGCTGACATGATTTAGACTGCCCCGGGGGGGGGGAACAACGTGTTCCTGTTCCAGCCCACACTACTCTCTGTGTCCCGCTGAGCCCTCTGTAAAAGCGTGTTGTCACGAGAGCTGTGAAGACGGCATGTTGTGATTGTCCCTGAAAGGAGCCCCCCCCTCGCTTACTCCGCTCAAATGCAATCACTCAATCACTCACTCAATCACTCACTCAATCACTCACTCACTCACTCACTCACACACTCACTCACTCACTCACTCACTCACTCACTCACTCACTCACACACTCACACACACACACGAGCTATTTCATCTGATTATTCAGCAGAGAACCGAGGAAGGGAAGCCGAGAAACAAACACACAGGACTCAACTAACAGGGAAGCCTAGTGGTTAGAGTGGAGGGGCGGCAGGGTAGACTAGTGGTTAGAGTGGAGGGGCGGCAGGGTAGACTAGTGGATAGAGTGGAGGGGCGGCAGGTAGCCTAGTGGTTAGAGTGGAGGGGCGACAGGGTAGCCTAGTGGTTAGAGTGGAGGGGCGGCAGGGTCGCCTAGTGGTTAGAGTGGAGGGGCGGCAGGGTAGACTAGTGGTTAGAGTGGAGGGGAGGTAGGGTAGACTAGTGGTTAGAGTGGAGGGGCGGCAGGGTAGACTAGTGGTTAGAGTGGAGGGGAGGTAGGGTAGCCTAGTGGTTAGAGTGGAGGGGCGGCAGGGTAGACTAGTGGTTAGAGTGGAGGGGCGGCAGGGTAGCCTAGTGGTTAGAGTGGAGGGGCGGTAGGGTAGCCTAGTGGTTAGAGTGGAGGGGTGGAGGGGCGGCAGGGTAGACTAGTGGTTAGAGTGGAGGGGAGGTAGGGTAGCCTAGTGGTTAGAGTGGAGGGGAGGTAGGGTAGCCTAGTGGTTAGAGTGGAGGGGCGGCAGGGTAGCCTAGTGGTTAGAGTGGAGGGGTGGAGGGGCGGCAGGGTAGACTAGTGGTTAGAGTGGAGGGGCGGCAGGGTAGACTAGTGGTTAGAGTGGAGGGGAGGTAGGGTAGCCTAGTGGTTAGAGTGGAGGGGTGGAGGGGCGGCAGGGTAGACTAGTGGTTAGAGTGGAGGGGTGGCAGGGTAGACTAGTGGTTAGAGTGGAGGGGTGCCAGGGTAGGATAGTGGTTAGAGTGGAGGGGTGGAGGGGCGGCAGGGTAGACTAGTGGTTAGAGTGGAGGGGAGGTAGGGTAGCCTAGTGGTTAGAGTGGAGGGGCGGCAGGGTAGACTAGTGGTTAGAGTGGAGGGGCGGCAGGGTAGCCTAGTGGTTAGAGTGGAGGGGCGGCATGGTAGCCTAGTGGTTAGAGTGGAGGGGCGGCAGGGTAGACTAGTGGTTAGAGGGGAGGGGCGGCAGGGTAGACTAGTGGTTAGAGGGGAGGGGAGGTAGGGTAGCCTAGTGGTTAGAGGGGAGGGGCGGCAGGGTAGACTAGTGGTTAGAGTGGAGGGGCGGCAGGGTAGCCTAGTGGTTAGAGTGGAGGGGCGGCATGGTAGCCTAGTGGTTAGAGTGGAGTGGCGGCAGGGTAGACTAGTGGTTAGAGTGGAGGGGCGACAGGGTAGCCTAGTGGTTAGAGTGGAGGGGCGGAAGGGTAGCCTAGTGGTTAGAGTGGAGGGGCGGCAATTTAGCAGTATCAGACTGCTAAATCGCCATCAGTCTGCTAAATAGCCATCAGTCTGCTAAATAGACATCAGCCTGCTAAATAGCCATGAGACTGCTAAATAGCCATCAGACTGCTAAATAGCCATCAGACTGCTAAATTGCCATCACACTGCTAAATAGCCATCAGACTGCTAAATAGCCATCAGTCTGCTAAACATCCATCAGTCTGCTAAATAGCCATCAGACTGCTAAATAGCCATCACACTGATAAATAGCCATCACACTGCTAAATAGACATCAGACTGCTAAACATCCATCAGTCTGCTAAATAGCCATCACACTGCTAAATAGCCATCAGTCTGCTAAACATCCATCAGTCTGCTAAATAGCCATCAGACTGCTAAATAGCCATCACACTGATAAATAGCCATCACACTGCTAAATAGCCATCAGACTGCTAAACATCCATCAGACTGCTAAATAGCCATCAGACTGCTAAATAGCCATCAGACTGCTAAATAGCCATCACACTGATAAATAGCCATCACACTGCTAAATAGACATCAGACTGCTAAATAGCCATCAGACTGCTAAACATCCATCAGACTGCTAAATAGCCATCAGACTGCTAAATAGCCATCAGACTGCTAAATTGCCATCACACTGCTAAATAGCCATCAGTCTGCTAAATAGCCATGAGAATGCTAAACATCCATCAGACTGCTAAATTGCCATCACACTGATAAATAGCCATCACACTGCTAAATAGCCATCAGTCTGCTAAACATCCATCAGACTGCTAAATAGCCATCACACTGATAAATAGCCATCACACTGCTAAATAGACATCAGACTGCCAAACATCCATCAGTCTGCTAAATAGCCATCAGTCTGCTAAACATCCATCAGTCTGCTAAATAGCCATCAGACTGCTAAACATCCATCAGTCTGCTAAATAGCCATCAGACTGCTAAATAGCCATCAGTCTGCTAAATAGCCACCAGACTGCTAAACATCCATCAGACTGCTAAATAGCCATCAGACTGCTAAACATCCATCAGACTGCTAAATAGCCATCACACTGATAAATAGCCATCACACTGCTAAATAGACATCAGACTGCCAAACATCCATCAGTCTGCTAAATAGCCATCAGTCTGCTAAACATCCATCAGTCTGCTAAATAGCCATCAGACTGCTAAACATCCATCAGTCTGCTAAATAGCCATCAGACTGCTAAACATCCATCAGTCTGCTAAATAGCCATCAGACTGCTAAACATCCATCAGACTGCTAAATAGCCATCAGACTGTTAAATAGATACTGGTACTCCCTGTGTATAGCTCCACATTGATCTGGTACTGGTACTCTCTGTATATAGCTCCACATTGATCTGGCACTGGTACTCTCTGTATACAGCTCCACATTGATCTGGTACTTCCTGTATTTTGCTCCACATTGATCTGGTACTTCCTGTATATAGCTCCACACTGATCTGGTACTGGTACTCTCTGTATATAGCTCCACATTGATCTGGTACTTCCTGTATTTTGCTCCACATTGATCTGGTACTGGTACTCTCTGTATATAGCTCCACATTGATCTGGTACTTCCTGTATTTTGCTCCACATTGATCTGGTACTTCCTGTATATAGCTCCACATTGATCTGGTACTGGTACTCTCTGTATATAGCTCCACATTGATCTGGTACTTCCTGTTTATAGCTCCACATTGATCTTGTACTTCCTGTATATAGCTCTACAGTGATCTGGTACTTCCTGTTTATAGCTCCACATTGATCTGGTACTTCCTGTATATAGCTCCACATTGATCTGGTACTTCCTGTACATAGCTCCACATTGATCTGGTACTTCCTGTATATAGCTCCACATTGATCTGGTACTTCCTGTATATAGCTCCACATTGATCTGGTACTTCCTGTATATAGCTCCACATTGATCTGGTACTTCCTGTATATAGCTCCATTGTTGTTTATTTTATCTTATTCCTCGTGTTGCTATTTTATTTTTTAAACTCTTCATTGTGACGAAGGGCTGGTAAGCAAGCATATCACTGTAAAGACACCCGTTGTATTCGGTGCATTTAAACAAATACAATTTGATGTGGATTCAAAGTTTCAAATTCCAGCAGTGCATTTATCATCTTTCACGGAGGGAGTCGGGCCACGGACCTGGTTTCCACCGCATTCTTCTTTTCCCACAGTTCCTAACACAAGGCTACGCAGCTGTGCCTTGTGTTAACGGCTTTGGGAAGACCAGAGAGGAGGAGGAGGGGAGGGAGGCCAAACAAGGACACAGATACAGATACGACGCGTTGCAATGTTGAGTTAAAAAAAAAAAAAACACAGACTGGGGTTGTTGTCGATTCAGCTGCTGAGATCTTAACATTTGACCTTCCCAGTGTCCCCTTTGACCTCCCGACCCTTAATGTTGAACGATATGACGAGGTGAGTTAGCTATCACTTCCTGGTGACACAGGTGAACTTCCTGTCATTTTCAAACAAACTGTGACGTTTCATTTCGGGCCTTGAAGCACAGGGACGGATGTTCAACATGGACAACAGACTAAACATCTGGAGATAAAGTCAAAGAATGTTTGGAGTCAACGTTTAACCCCCCCCCATTTTCTTAGATATATATATTTAATCATTATTTTGTCTGTTGAAGGATTTTGTTGACTGTTAGTAGTGGATTCAGTCCATCTCTCCTGTGTTTGACTGGGAAAGCCTGGATAATACATCTCTACTAAACCTCTGTGTCCCAAATACCACCTTAGTCCCTTTATAGGGCCCTTCGTTTGACTAATTCTCACCGGGCCTATTTGAGATGGGACCATTAGAGAGGGGCGGCAGGGTAGACTAGTGGTTAGAGTGGAGGGGCAGCAGGGTAGACTAGTGGTTAGAGTGGAGGGGCGGCAGGGTAGCCTAGTGGTTAGAGTGGAGGGGCGGCAGGGTAGACTAGTGGTTAGAGTGGAGGGGCGACAGGGTAGACTAGTGGTTAGAGTGGAGGGGCGGCAGGGTAGCCTAGTGGTTAGAGTGGAGGGGCGGCAGGGTAGCCTAGTGGTTAGAGTGGAGGCAGGTAGCCTAGTGGTTAGAGTGGAGGCAGGTAGCCTAGTGGTTAGAGTGGAGGCAGGTAGCCTAGTGGTTAGAGTGGAGGCAGGTAGCCTAGTGGTTAGAGTGGAGGCAGGTAGCCTAGTGGTTAGAGTGGAGGCAGGTAGTCTCGTGGTTAGAGTGGAGACAGGTAGCCTAGTGGTTAGAGTGGAGGCAGGTAGCCTAGTGGTTAGAGTGGAGGCAGGTAGCCTAGTGGTTAGAGTGGAGGCAGGTAGCCTAGTGGTTAGAGTGGAGGCAGGTATCCTAGTGGTTAGAGTGGAGGCAGGTAGCCTAGTGGTTAGAGTGGAGGCAGGTAGCCTAGTGGTTAGAGTGGAGGCAGGTAGCCTAGTGGTTAGAGTGGAGGCAGGTAGCCTAGTGGTTAGAGTGGAGGCAGGTAGCCTAGTGGTTAGAGTGGAGGCAGGTAGCCTAGTGGTTAGAGTGGAGGCAGGTAGCCTAGTGGTTAGAGTGGAGGCAGGTAGCCTAGTGGTTAGAGTGGAGGCAGGTAGCCTAGTGGTTAGAGTGGAGGCAGGTAGCCTAGTGGTTAGAGTGGAGGCAGGTAGCCTAGTGGTTAGAGTGGAGGCAGGTAGCCTAGTGGTTAGAGAGGAGGCAGGTAGCAACCGGAAGGTTGCGAGTTCAAACCCCCGAGCTGACAAGGTACACATCTGTCGTTCTGCCCCTGAACAGGCAGTTAACCCACTGTTCCTAGGCCGTCATTGAAAATAAGAATTTGTTCTTAACTGACTTGCCTAGTAAAATAAAATAAAATAAAGGAGAGAGTTTGGTTTTCATCAGTTGTCTCCATCAATCTTCTCTAGCATGGATGAGATGAGAGAGCTGCACAACACTATGAAGAAGAAACAGAACATGAACACAATTTTACATAAATTACAAAGAATGTTATGAACTATATTTGATATATTTTAATTTAATTTGTTTAGTTAGTTTTTAATTATTCAGGGGAGAGATGAGAAGGAAGTGAAATTGATTCCTTTTTATTTTTTATTTTTTATTTAACCTTTATTTAACTAGGCAAGTCAGTTAACAAATTCTTATTTACAATGATGGCCTACCCCAGCCAAACCCGGACGACGCTGAGCAGTCCTCTTCTGGCTGTGCCGGGTGGAGATTATAACAGAACATGGCCAAGATGTTCAAATGTTCATAAATGACCAGCATGGTCAAATAATAATAATCACAGTAGTTGTCGAGGTTGCAACAAGTCAGCACCTCAGGAGTAAATGTCAGTTGGCTTTTCATAGCCGATCATTGAGAGTATCTCTACCACTCCTGCTGTCTCTAGAGAGTTGAAAACAGCAGGTCTGGGACAGGTAGCATGTCCGGTGAACAGGTCAGGGTTCCATAGGCAGGCAGAACAGTTGAAACTGGAGCAGCAGCATGGCCAGGTGAACTGGGGACAGCAAGGAGTCATCATGCCAGGTAGTCCTGAGGCATGGTCCGAGGGCTCAGGTTCTCCGAGAGAGAGAAAGAAAGAGAGAAAGAGAGAATTAGAGAGAGCAAACTTAAATTCACACAGGACACCGGATAAGACAGGAGAAATACTCCAGATATAACAGACTGACCCTAGCCCCCCGACACATAAACTACTGCAGCATAAATACTGTAGGCTGAGACAGGAGGGGTCAGGAGACAGGGCCAAACAGGGCCAAACAGGCAGGATATAACCCCACCCACTTTGCCAAAGCACAGCGCCCACACCAATAGAGGGATATCTTCAACCACCAACTTACCATCCTGAGACAAGGCCGAGTAAGCCCACAAAGATCTCCGCCACGGCACAACCCAAGGAGGGGCGCCAACCCAGACAGGAAGATCACGTCAGTGACTCAACCCACTCAAGTGATGCACCCCTCCTAGGGACGGCATGGAAGAGCACCAGTAAGCCAGTGACTCAGCCCCTGTGACCCGGCCAGGCAGAGACAGCAAGGGAGGTTCGTTGCTCCAGAGCCTTTCCTTCCAGACTACACTCAATCATATGACCCACTGAAGAGATGAGTCTTCAGTAAAGACTTAAAGGTTGAGACCGAGTCTGCGTCTCTCACTTGCGTAGGCAGACCATTCCATAAAAATGGAGCTCTTTAGGAGAAAGCCCAGCCTCCAGCTGTTTGCTTGGATATTCTAGAGACAATAGGGAGGCCTGCGTCTTGTGACAGTAGCGTACGTGTAGGTATGTACGGCAGGACCAAATCGAAAGATAGGTAGGAGCAAGCCGTGTAATGCTTTGTAGGTTAGCAGTAAAACCTTGAAATCAGCCCTTGCTTTAACAGGAAGCCAGTGTAGGGTGGCTAGCACTGGAGTAATATGATCATATTTTTTGGTTCTAGACAGGATTCTAGCAGCCATGTTTAGCACTAACTGATGTTTATTTAGTGCTTTATCCAGGTAGCCGACCTTATTCAGTACCCAACCTTATTCAGTACCGGACCTTATTCAATACCCAACCTTATTCAATACCCTTATTCAATACCCGACCTTATACAAAACCCAACCTTATTCAATACCGGACCTTATTCAGTACCGACCTTATTCAATACCTGACCTTATTCAATACCCGACCTTATTCAGTACCCAACCTCATTCAATACCCGACCTTATTCAATACCTGGCCATAATTCAATACCTGGCCTTATACAATACCTGGCCTTATTCAATACCCTTATTCAATACCGACCTCATTCAATACCTGACCTTATTCAATACCTGACCTTATTCAATACCGACATTCAATACCCGACCTTATTCAATACCCGACCTTATTCAATACGTTTCCTTATTCAATACCTGACCTTATTCAATACCTGACCTTATTCAATACCGACATTCAATACCCGACCTTATTCAATACCCGACCTTATTCAATACGTTTCCTTATTCAATACCTGACCGTATTCAGTACCTGACCTCATTCAATACCTGACCTCATTCAATACCTGACCTCATTCAATACCTGACCTCATTCAATACCTGACCTTATTCAATACCTGACCTTATTCAATACCTGACCTTATTCAATACCTGACCTCATTCAATACCCGACCTTATTCAGTACCTGACCTTTCTCAATACCTGACCTTATTCAATACCTGACCTTATTCAATACCTGACCTTATTCAATACCTGACCTTATTCAATACCTGACCTTATTCAATACCCGACCGTATTCAGTACCTGACCGTATTCAGTACCTGACCTTATTCAATAGCTGGCCTGATTCAATACCCGACCGTATTCAGTACCTGACCGTATTCAGTACCTGACCTTATTCAATACCTGACCTGATTCAATACCCGACCGTATTCAGTACCTGACCGTATTCAGTACCTGACCTTATTCAATAGCTGGCCTTATTCAATACCCTTATTCAATACCTGACCTAATTCAATACCCTTACTCAATACCTGACCTTATTCAATACCTGACCTTATTCAATACCCTTACTCAATACCTGACCTTATTCAATACCTGACCTTATTCAATACCCTTACTAAATACCTGACCTTATTCAATACCTGACCTTATTCAATACCTGACCATATTCAATACCTGACCATATTCAATACCCGACCTTATTCAATACCCTTATTCAATACCCAACCTTATTCAATACCCGACCGTTTTCAATACCACGGCTGTACCATGCTGCCATGTCCTCTATACAGGCTGTACCATGCTGCCATGTCCTCTATACAGGCTGGTCCATGCTGCCATGTCCTCTATACAGGCTGTACCATGCTGCCATGTCCTCTATACAGGCTGTACCATGCTGCCATGACCTCTATACAGGCTGTACCATGCTGCCATGTCCTCTATACAGGCTGTACCATGCTGCCATGTGCTCTATACAGGCTGCCATGTCCTCTATACAGGCTGCCATGTCCTCTTACAGGCTGTACCATGCTGCCATGTCCTCTATACAGGCTGTACCATGCTGCCATGTCCTCTATACAGGCTGCCATGTCCTCTATACAGGCTGTACCATGCTGCCATGTCCTCTATACAGGCTGTACCATGCTGCCATGTGCTCTATACAGGCTGTACCATGCTGCCATGTCCTCTATACAGGCTGTACCATGCTGCCATGTCCTCTATACAGGCTGTACCATGCTGCCATGTCCTCTATACAGGCTGTACCATGCTGCCATGTCCTCTATACAGGCTGTACCATGCTGCCATGTCCTCTATACAGGCTGTACCATGCTTCCATGTCCTCTATACAGGCTGTACCATGCTGCCATGTCCTCTATACAGGCTGCCATGTCCTCTATGCAGGCTGTACCATGCTGCCATGTCCTCTATACAGGCTGCCATGTCCTCTATACAGGCTGCCATGTCCTCTATACAGGCTGTACCATGCTGCCATGTCCTCTATACAGGCTGTACCATGCTGCCATGTCCTCTATACAGGCTGTACCATGCTGCCATGTCCACTATACAGGCTGTACCATGCTGCCATGTCCTCTATACAGGCTGTACCATGCTGCCATGTCCTCTATACAGGCTGTACCATGCTGCCATGTCCTCTATACAGGCTGGTCCATGCTGCCATGTCCTCTATACAGGCTGTACCATGCTGCCCTGTGCTCTATACAGGCTGTACCATGCTGCCATGACCTCTATACAGGCTGTACCATGCTGCCATGTCCTCTATACAGGCTGTACCATGCTGCCATGTCCTCTATACAGGCTGCCATGTCCTCTATGCAGGCTGTACCATGCTGCCATGTCCTCTATACATGCTGTACCATGCTGCCATGTGCTCTATACAGGCTGTACCATGCTGCCCTGTGCTCTTCAACCCAGAGCTCTTGAACCTGAAACATTGGGGCCAGCTGTGAGCGTTAACGTGAGATGGAGTTGGACATTACATATAAAGTACACAGAATACACAAAGT
>NW_027000998.1:20000-74800 GCF_036934945.1 Oncorhynchus masou masou
TGAAAGTCATGGACATTAACACATGGCCTAGCTTGATTAGTAGGGGGATGTTTACAGCTTAGAGGTTATAGATAATAGGGAGGGGGATGTTTACAGACTACAGGTTATAGATAATAGGTAGGGGGATGTTTACAGACTACAGGTTATAGATAATAGGTAGGGGGATGTTTACAGACTACAGGTTATAGATAATAGGTAGGGGGATGTTTACAGCTTAGAGGTTATAGATAATAGGTAGGGGGATGTTTACAGACTACAGGTTATAGATAATAGGTAGGGGGATGTTTACAGACTACAGGTTATAGATAATAGGTAGGGGGATGTTTACAGCTTAGAGGTTATAGATAATAGGTAGGGGGATGTTTACAGACTACAGGATATAGATAATAGGTAGGGGGATGTTTACAGACTACAGGTTATAGATAATAGGTAGGGGGATGTTTACAGCTTAGAGGTTACAGATAATAGGTAGGGGGATGTTTACAGCTTAGAGGTTATAGATAATAGGTAGGGGGATGTTTACAGACTACAGGTTATAGATAATAGGTAGGGGGATGATTACAGCTTAGAGGTTATAGATAATAGGTAGGGGGATGTTTACAGCTTAGAGGTTATAGATAATAGGTAGGGGGATGATTACAGACTACAGGTTATAGATAATAGGTAGGGGGATGTTTACAGCTTAGAGGTTATAGATAATAGGTAGGGGGATGTTTACAGACTACAGGTTATAGATAATAGGTAGGGGGATGTTTACAGACTACAGGTTATAGCTAATAGGTATAGGGATGTTTACAGCTTAGAGGTTACAGATAATAGGTAGGGGGATGTTTACATCTTAGAGGTTATAGATAATAGGTATGGGGATGTTTACAGCTTAGAGGTTACAGATAATAGGTAGGGGGATGTTTACAGATTACAGATTATAGATAATAGGTAGGGGGATGTTTACAGCTTAGAGGTTATAGATAATAGGTAGGGGGATGTTTACAGACTACAGGTTATAGATAATAGGTATGGGGATGTTTACAGCTTAGAGGTTATAGATAATAGGTAGGGGGATGTTTACAGACTAGAGGTTATAGATAATAGGTATGGGGATGTTTACAGACTACAGGTTATAGATAATAGGTATGGGGATGTTTACAGACTACAGGTTATAGATAATAGGTAGGGGGATGTTTACGGCTTAGAGGTTATAGATAATAGGTAGGGGGATGTTTACAGCTTAGAGGTTATAGATAATAGGTAGGGGGATGTTTACAGCTTAGAGGTTATAGATAATAGGTAGGGGGATGTTTATGGACTACAGGTTATAGATAATAGGTAGGGGGATGTTTACAGCTTAGAGGTTATAGATAATAGGTAGGGGGATGTTTACAGCTTAGAGGTTATAGATAATAGGTAGGGGGATGTTTACAGCTTAGAGGTTATAGATAATAGGTAGGGGGATGTTTATGGACTACAGGTTATAGATAATAGGTAGGGGGATGTTTACAGCTTAGAGGTTATAGATAATAGGTAGGGGGATGTTTACAGCTTAGAGGTTATAGATAATAGGTAGGGGGATGTTTATGGACTACAGGTTATAGATAATAGGTAGGGGGATGTTTACAGCTTAGAGGTTATAGATAATAGGTAGGGGGATGTTTACAGACTACAGGTTATAGATAATAGGTAGGGGGATGTTTACAGCTTAGAGGTTATAGATAATAGGTAGGGGGATGTTTACAGCTTAGAGGTTATAGATAATAGGTAGGGGGATGTTTACAGACTACAGGTTATAGATAATAGGTAGGGGGATGTTTACAGCTTAGAGGTTATAGATAATAGGTAGGGGGATGTTTACAGCGTAGAGGTTATAGCTAATAGGTATGGGGATGTTTACAGCTTAGAGGTTATAGATAATAGGTAGGGGGATGTTTACAGCTTAGAGGTTATAGATAATAGGTAGGGGGATGTTTACAGCTTAGAGGTTATAGATAATAGGTAGGGGGATGTTTACAGCTTAGAGGTTATAGCTAATAGGTATGGGGATGTTTACAGCTTAGAGGTTATAGATAATAGGTAGGGGGATGTTTACAGACTACAGGTTATAGATAATAGGTATGGGGATGTTTACAGCTTAGAGGTTATAGATAATAGGTAGGGGGATGTTTACAGACTAGAGGTTATAGATAATAGGTAGGGGGATGTTTACAGACTAGAGGTTATAGATAATAGGTAGGGGGATGTTTACAGCTTAGAGGTTATAGATAATAGGTATGGGGATGTTTACAGCTTAGAGGTTATAGATAATAGGTAGGGGATGTTTACAGACTACAGGTTATAGATAATAGGTATGGGGATGTTTACAGCTTAGAGGTTATAGATAATAGGTATGGGGATGTTTACATCTTAGAGTTTATAGATAATAGGTAGGGGGATGTTTACAGACTACAGGTTATAGATAATAGGTAGGGGGATGTTTACAGCTTAGAGGTTATAGATAATAGGTAGGGGGATGTTTACAGACTACTGGTTATAGCTAATAGTGAGGGGGATGTTTACAGCTTAGAGGTTATAGATAATAGGTAGGGGGATGTTTACAGCTTAGAGGTTATAGATAATAGGTAGGGGGATGTTTACAGCTTAGAGGTTATAGATAATAGGTAGGGGGATGTTTACAGCTTAGAGGTTATAGATAATAGGTAGGGGGATGTTTACAGCTTAGAGGTTATAGATAATAGGTAGGGGGATGTTTACAGACTACAGGTTATAGATAATAGGTAGGGGATGTTTACAGCTTAGAGGTTATAGATAATAGGTAGGGGGATGTTTACATCTTAGAGGTTATAGCTAATAGGTATGGGGATGTTTACAGCTTAGAGGTTATAGCTAATAGGTAGGGGGATGTTTACAGCTTAGAGGTTATAGATAATAGGTAGGGGGATGTTTACAGACTATAGGTTATAGCTAATAGGTAGGGGGATGTTTACAGCTTAGAGGTTATAGATAATAGGTAGGGGGATGTTTACAGACTACAGGTTATAGATAATAGGTAGGGGGATGTTTACAGCTTAGAGGTTATAGATAATAGGTAGGGGGATGATTACAGACTACAGGTTATAGATAATAGGTAGGGGGATGTTTACAGACTACAGGTTATAGATAATAGATAGGGGGATGTTTACAGACTACAGGTTATAGATAATAGGTAGGGGGATGTTTACAGCTTAGAGGTTATAGATAATAGGTAGGGGGATGTTTACAGACTACAGGTTATAGATAATAGGTAGGGGGATGTTTACAGACTACAGGTTATAGATAATAGGTAGGGGGATGTTTACAGACTACAGGTTATAGATAATAGGTAGGGGGATGTTTACAGCTTAGAAGTTATAGATAATAGGTAGGGGGATGTTTACATCTTAGAGGTTATAGATAATAGGTAGGGGGATGTTTACAGCTTAGAGGTTATAGATAATAGGTAGGGGGATGTTTACAGCTTAGAGGTTATAGATAATAGGTAGGGGGATGTTTACAGCTTAGAGGTTATAGATAATAGGTAGGGGGATGTTTACAGCTTAGAGGTTATAGATAATAGGTAGGGGGATGTTTATGGACTACAGGTTATAGATAATAGGTAGGGGGATGTTTACAGCTTAGAGGTTATAGATAATAGGTAGGGGGATGTTTACAGACTACAGGTTATAGATAATAGGTAGGGGGATGTTTACAGCTTAGAGGTTATAGATAATAGGTAGGGGGATGATTACAGACTACAGGTTATAGATAATAGGTAGGGGGATGTTTACAGACTACAGGTTATAGATAATAGATAGGGGGATGTTTACAGACTACAGGTTATAGATAATAGGTAGGGGGATGTTTACAGCTTAGAGGTTATAGATAATAGGTAGGGGGATGTTTACAGACTACAGGTTATAGATAATAGGTAGGGGGATGTTTACAGACTACAGGTTATAGATAATAGGTAGGGGGATGTTTACAGACTACAGGTTATATATAATAGGTATGGGGATGTTTACAGCTTAGAAGTTATAGATAATAGGTAGGGGGATGTTTACAGCTTAGAGGTTATAGATAATAGGTAGGGGGATGTTTACAGCTTAGAGGTTATAGATAATAGGTAGGGGGATGTTTACAGACTACAGGTTATAGATAATAGGTAGGGGGATGTTTACAGCTTAGAGGTTATAGCTAATAGGTATGGGGATGTTTACAGCTTAGAGGTTATAGATAATAGGTAGGGGGATGTTTACAGCTTAGAGGTTATAGATAATAGGTAGGGGGATGTTTACAGCTTAGAGGTTATAGATAATAGGTAGGGGGATGTTTACAGCTTAGAGGTTATAGCTAATAGGTATGGGGATGTTTACAGCTTAGAGGTTATAGATAATAGGTAGGGGGATGTTTACAGCTTAGAGGTTATAGATAATAGGTAGGGGGATGTTTACAGACTACAGGTTATAGATAATAGGTAGGGGGATGTTTACAGACTACAGGTTATAGCTAATAGTTAGGGGGATGTTTACAGATTAGAGGTTATAGATAATAGGTAGGGGGATGTTTACAGACTACAGGTTATAGATAATAGGTATGGGGATGTTTACAGCTTAGAGGTTATAGATAATAGGTAGGGGGATGTTTACAGACTACAGGTTATAGATAATAGGTAGGGGATGTTTACAGACTACAGGTTATAGATAATAGGTAGGGGGATGTTTACAGCTTAGAGGTTATAGATAATAGGTAGGTGGATGTTTACAGCTTAGAGGTTATAGATAATAGGTATGGGGATGTTTACAGACTACAGGTTATAGATAATAGGTAGGGGGATGTTTACAGCTTAGAGGTTATAGATAATAGGTAGGGGGATGTTTACAGCTTAGAGGTTATAGATAATAGGTAGGGGGATGTTTACAGCTTAGAGGTTATAGATAATAGGTAGGGGGATGTTTACAGCTTAAAGGTTATAGATAATAGGTATGGGGATGTTTACAGCTTAGAGGTTATAGATAATAGGTAGGGGGATGATTACAGACTATAGGTTATAGATAATAGGTAGGGGGATGTTTACAGACTATAGGTTATAGATAATAGGTAGGGGGATGTTTACAGCTTAGAGGTTATAGATAATAGGTAGGGGGATGTTTACAGACTACAGGTTATAGGTAATAGGTAGGGGGATGTTTACAGACTACAGGTTATAGATAATAGGTAGGGGGATGTTTACAGCTTAGAGGTTATAGATAATAGGTAGGGGGATGTTTACAGCTTAGAGGTTATAGATAATAGGTATGGGGATGTTTACAGCTTAGAGGTTATAGATAATAGGTAGGGGGATGTTTACAGACTATAGGTTATAGCTAATAGGTAGGGGGATATTTACAGACTACAGGTTATAGATAATAGGTAGGGGGATGTTTACAGACTACAGGTTATAGATAATAGGTAGGGGGATGTTTACAGACTACAGGTTATAGATAATAGGTAGGGGGATGTTTATGGACTTGAGCCTTTGCCATCCCTCTCTAATCTTTGCCAGCCCTCTCTAGTCTTTGCAAGCCCTCTCTAGTCTTTGTCAGCCCTCTCTAGTCTTTGTCAGCCCTCTCTAGTCTTTGCCAGCCCTCTCTAGTCTTTGTCAGCCCTCTCTAGTCTTTGTCAGCCCTCTCTAGTCTTTGCCATCCCTCTCTAGTCATTGCCAGCCCTCCCTAGTCATTGCCAGCCCTCCCTAGTCTTTGCCAGCCCTCTCTAGTCTTTGTCAGCCCTCTCTAGTCTTTGTCAGCCCTCTAGTCTTTGTAAGCCCTCTCTAGTCTTTGCCAGCCCTCTCTAGCCTTTGCCAGCCCTCTCTAGTCTTTGTCAGCCCGCCTCTCGTCTTTGCCAGCCCCCTCTACAGTACTTGTCAGCCCTCTCTAGTCTTTGTCAGCCCTCTCTAGTCTTTGTCAGCCCTCTAGTCTTTGTAAGCCCTCTCTAGTCTTTGCCAGCCCTCTCTAGCCTTTGCCAGCCCTCTCTAGTCTTTGTCAGCCCGCCTCTCGTCTTTGCCAGCCCGCCTCTCGTCTTTGCCAGCCCCCTCTACAGTACTTGCCAGCCCTCTCTAGTCTTGGCCAGCCCTCTCTAGTCTTTGCCAGCCTACTTTAGAGTCTTTGCCAGCCCCCTCTAGAGACTTTGCCAGCCCTCTCTAGTCTTTGCCAGCCCTCTCTAGAGTCTTTGTCAGCCCTCTCTAGTCTTTGCCAACCCTCCCTAGTCTTTGCCATCCCTCTCTAATCTTTGCCATCCCTCTCTAGTCTTTGCCAGCCCTCTCTAGTCTTAGCCAGCCCTCTCTAGAGTCTTTGCCAGCCCTCTCTAGTCTTTGTCAGCCCTCTAGAGCCTTTGCCAGCCCTCTCTAGTCTTTGCCAGCCCTCTCTAGTATTTGCCATCCCTCTCTAGTCTTTGCCAGCCCCCTCTAGTCTTTGACAGCCCTCTCTAGTCTTTGCCAGCCCTCTCTAGTCTTTGCCAGCCCTCTCTAGAGTCCTTGCCAGCCCTCTCTAGTCTTTGTCAGCACTCTCTAGAGTCTTTGCCCGCACTCTCTAGTCTTTGCCAGCCCTCTCAAGTCTTTGTCAGCCCTCTAGAGTCTTTGCCAGCCCTCTCTAGTCTTTGTCAGCCCTCTAGAGCCTTTGCCAGCCCTCTCTAGTCTTTGCCAGCCCTCTCTAGTATTTGCCATCCCTCTCTAGTCTTTGCCAGCCCTGTCTAGTCTTTGCCAGCCCTCTCTAGGCTTTGCCAGCCCTCTCTAGTCTTTGCCATCCCCCTCTCTAGTCTTTGCCAGCCCCCTCTCTAGTCTTTGTCAGCCCTCTCTAGGGTCTTTGCCAGCCCTCTCTAATCTTTGCCATCCCCCTCTCTAGTCTTTGCCAGCCCCCTCTCTAGTCTTTGCCAGCCATCTCTAGGGTCTTTGCCAGCCCTCTCTAGTCTTTGCCAGCCCTCGCTAGTCTTTGCCAGCCCCCTCTCTAGTCTTTGTCAGCCCTCTCTAGGGTCTTTGCCAGCCCTCTCTAGTCTTTGCCAGCCCCTTCTCTAGTCTTTGTCAGCCCTCTCTAGTCTTTGTCAGCCCTCTCCAGGGTGTTTGCCATCCCTCTCGAGTCTTTGTCAGCCCTCTCTAGGGTCTTTGCCATCCCTCTCTAGTCTTTGTCAGCCCTCTCTAGTCTTTGTCAGCCCTCTCTAGTCTTTGTCAGCCCCCTCTCTAGTCTTTGTCAGCCCTCTCTAGTCTTTGTCAGCCCTCTCCAGAGTCTTTGCCAGCCCTGTCAAGGGTCTTTGTCAGCCCTCTCTAGTCTTTGTCAGCCCTCTCTAATCTTTGCCAGCCCTCTCTAGTCTTTGCCAGCCCTCTCTAGTCTTTGTCAGCCCTCTAGAGCCTTTTCCAGCCCTCTCTAGTCTTTGCCAGCCCTCTCTAGTCTTTGCCAGCCCTCTCTAGTCTTTGCCAGCCCTCTCTAGTCTTTGCAAGCCCTCTCTAGTATTTGCCATCCCTCTCTAGTCTTTGCCAGCCCCCTCTAGTCTTAGCCAGCCCTCTCTTGTCTTTGCCAGCCCTGTCTAGTCTTTGCCAGCCCTCTCTAGGCTTTGCCAGCCCTCTCTAGTCTTTGCCATCCCCCTCTCTAGTCTTTGCCAGCCCCCTCTCTAGTCTTTGCCAGCCCCCTCTCTAGTCTTTGTCAGCCCGCTCTAGTCTTTGCCAGCCCTCTCTAGTTTTTGCCAGCCCTCGCTAGTCTTTGCCAGCCCCCTCTCTAGTCTTTGTCAGCCCTCTCTAGGGTCTTTGCCAGCCCTCTCTAGTCTTTGCCAGCCCCCTCTCTAGTCTTTGTCAGCCCTCTCTAGTCTTTGTCAGCCCTCTCCAGGGTGTTTGCCATCCCTCTCGAGTTGTTGTAAGCCCTCTCTAGGGTCTTTGCCATCCCTCTCTAGTCTTTGCCAGCCCTCTATAGTCTTTGTCAGCTTAGAGGTTATAGATAATAGGTAGGGGGATGTTTACAGCTTAGAAGTTATAGCTAATAGGTATGGGGATGTTTACAGCTTAGAGGTTATAGATAATAGGTAGGGGGATGTTTACAGACTACAGGTTATAGATAATAGGTAGGGGGATGTTTACAGACTAGAGGTTATAGATAATAGGTATGGGGATGTTTACAGCTTAGAGGTTATAGATAATAGGTAGGGGGATGTTTACAGCTTAGAGGTTATAGCTAATAGGTAGGTGGATGTTTACAGACTACAGGTTATAGATAATAGGTAGGGGGATGTTTATGGACTTGAGCCTTTGCCATCCCTCTCTAATCTTTGCCAGCCCTCTCTAGTCTTTGCAAGCCCTCTCTAGTCTTTGTCAGCCCTCTCTAGTCTTTGCCAGCCCTTTCTAGGGTCTTTGCCAGCCCTCTCTAGGGTCTTTGCCAGCCCTCTCTAGTCTTTGCCAGCCCCCTCTCTAGTCTTTGTCAGCCCTCTCTAGTCTTTGTCAGCCCTCTCCAGGGTGTTTGCCATCCCTCTCGAGTTGTTGTAAGCCCTCTCTAGGGTCTTTGCCATCCCTCTCTAGTCTTTGCCAGCCCTCTATAGTCTTTGTCAGCTTAGAGGTTATAGATAATAGGTAGGGGGATGTTTACAGCTTAGAAGTTATAGCTAATAGGTATGGGGATGTTTACAGCTTAGAGGTTATAGATAATAGGTAGGGGGATGTTTACAGACTACAGGTTATAGATAATAGGTAGGGGGATGTTTACAGACTAGAGGTTATAGATAATAGGTATGGGGATGTTTACAGCTTAGAGGTTATAGATAATAGGTAGGGGGATGTTTACAGCTTAGAGGTTATAGCTAATAGGTAGGTGGATGTTTACAGACTACAGGTTATAGATAATAGGTAGGGGGATGTTTATGGACTTGAGCCTTTGCCATCCCTCTCTAATCTTTGCCAGCCCTCTCTAGTCTTTGCAAGCCCTCTCTAGTCTTTGTCAGCCCTCTCTAGTCTTTGCCAGCCCTTTCTAGGGTCTTTGCCAGCCCTCTCTAGTCTTTGTCAGCCCTCTCTAGTCTTTTTCAGCCCTCTCTAGTCTTTGTCAGCACTCTCTAGTCTTTTTCAGCCCTCTCTAGTCTTTGTCAGCCCTCTCTAGTCTTTGCCAGCCCTCTCTAGTCTTTGCCAGCCCTCTCTAGTCTTTGCCAGCCCTCTCAAGAGTCTTTGCCAGCCCCCTCTAGTCTTTGCCAGCCCTCTCTAGTCTTTGCCAGCCCCCTCTAGTCTTTGCCAGCCCTCTCTAGTCTTTGCCAGCCCTCTCTAGGCTTTGCCAGCCCTCTCGAGTCTTTGTCAGCCCTCTCTAGTCTTCGTCAAGCCCTCTCTAGTCTTTGTCAGCCCTATAGAGCATTTTCCAGCCCTCTCTAGTCTTTGCCAGCCCGCTCTAGTCTTTGCCAGCCCGCTCTAGTCTTTGCCAGCCCCCTCTAGTCTTTGCCAGCCCTCTCTAGTCTTTTTCAGCCCTCTCTAGTCTTTGTCAGCACTCTCTAGTCTTTTTCAGCCCTCTCTAGTCTTTGTCAGCCCTCTCTAGTCTTTGCCAGCCCTCTCTAGTCTTTGCCAGCCCTCTCAAGAGTCTTTGCCAGCCCCCTCTAGTCTTTGCCAGCCCTCTCTAGTCTTTGCCAGCCCCCTCTAGTCTTTGCCAGCCCTCTCTAGTCTTTGCCAGCCGTGTCTAGTCTTTGCCAGCCCTCTCTAGGCTTTGCCAGCCCTCTCGAGTCTTTGTCAGCCCTCTCTAGTCTTCGTCAAGCCCTCTCTAGTCTTTGTCAGCCCTATAGAGCATTTTCCAGCCCTCTCTAGTCTTTGCCAGCCCGCTCTAGTCTTTGCCAGCCCCCTCTAGTCTTTGCCAGCCCTCTCTAGTATTTGCCATCCCTCTCTAGTCTTTGCCAGCCCCCTCTAGTCTTTGCCAGCCCTCTCTAGTCTTTGCCAGCCGTGTCTAGTCTTTGCCAGCCCTCTCTAGGCTTTGCCAGCCCTCTCGAGTCTTTGTCAGCCCTCTCTAGTCTTTGTCAGCCCTCTCTAGTCTTTGTCAGCCCTATAGACCATTTTCCAGCCCTCTCTAGTCTTTGCCAGCCGTGTCTAGTCTTTGCCAGCCCTCTCTAGGCTTTGCCAGCCCTCTCGAGTCTTTGTCAGCCCTCTCTAGTCTTCGCCAAGCCCTCTCTAGTCTTTGTCAGCCCTATAGAGCATTTTCCAGCCCTCTCTAGTCTTTGCCAGCCCTCTCTAATCTTTGCCAGCCCTCTTTAGTATTTGCCAGCCCTCTCTAGTCTTTGCCAGCCCTCTCCAGGGTGTTTGCCATCCCTCTCGAGTCTTTGTCAGCCCTCTCTAGTCTTTGTCAGCCCCCTCTCTAGTCTTTGTCAGCCCTCTCTAGTCTTTGTCAGCCCTCTCCAGAGTCTTTGCCAGCCCTCTCAAGGGTCTTTGTCAGCCCTCTCTAGTCTTTGTCAGCCCTCTCTAGTCTTTGTCAGCCCTCTCCAGAGTCTTTGCCAGCCCTCTCAAGGGTCTTTGTCAGCCCTCTCTAGTCTTTGTCAGCCCTCTCTAGTCTTTTTCGGCCCTCTCTAGTCTTTGTCAGCCCTCTCTAGTTTTGCCAGCCCTCTCTAGTCTTTGCCAGCCCTCTCTAGTCTTTGTCAGCCCTCTAGAGTCTTTGTCAGCCCTCTAGAGCCTTTTCCATCCCTCTCCAGTCTTTGCCAGCCCTCTCTAGTCTTTGCCAGCCCTCTCTAGTCTTTGCAAGCCCTCTCTAGTATTTGCCATCCCTCTCTAGTCTTTGCCAGCCCTCTCTAGGGTCTTTGCCATCCCTCTCTAGTCTTTGCCAGCCCCCTCTAGTCTTTGCCAGCCCTCTCTCTTCTTTGCCAGCCCTCACTAGTCTTTGCCAGCCCTCTCTAGTCTTTGCCAGCCCTCTCTAGTCTTTGCCAGCCCTCTCTAGTCTTTGCCAGCCCCCTCTAGTCTTTGCCAGCCCTCTTTCTTCTTTGCCAAACCTCTCTAGTCTTTGCCAGCCCTCTCTAGTCTGTGCCAGCCCTCTCTAGTCTTTGCCAGCCCTCTCTAGTCTTTGCCAGCCCTCTCTAGTCTTTGTCAGCCCCCTCTAGTCTTTGCCAGCCCTCTTTCTTCTTTGCCAAACCTCTCTAGTCTTTGCCAGCCCTCTCTAGTCTGTGCCAGCCCTCTCTAGTCTTTGCCAGCCCTCTCTGGACCAATATATTGCTGGGACTAGTATACCATTTGGTGTGCAGCCATTGTTTTTTCAGTATCACTAATATCTGTACCAAGAGACACCACGAAACTGACTTCCTATTTCCCAGAAAAGACATCAACCTTTCAGAGGAACCATATTGTAATATGCGTTGATATAACTCCCCCAAGCTTGGGATGGCTTGTCTACTGTTCCTTTATGCCTGGCAGCATTGGAAATCATACTTTTGGAGATCTGTTCTCTTCCGATTAGCATTTATAGTCTCTGATGCCATCTGTGCACTATAGGAAGGGAATAGGGTTCCATTTTGGGACAGAAACTCAAGCCTCATAGATGGGTCTGTGCAGAAACTCAAGCCTCAAAGATGGGTCTGTGCAGAAACTCAAGGCTCAAAGATGGGTCTGTGCAGAAACTCAAGGCTCAAAGATGGGTCTGTGCAGAAACTCAAGCCTCAAAGATGGGTCTGTGAGGTGACGTCTCCACTGGTTGGTTTTATCTGGTTGGTTTTATCTGGTTGGTTTTATCTGGTTGGTATTATCTGGTTGGTTTTATCTGGTTGGTTTTATCTGGTTGGTTTTATCTGGTTACATTTACATTTAAGTCATTTAGCAGACGCTCTTATCCAGAGCGACTTACAAATTGGTGAATTCACCTTCTGACATCCAGTGGAACAGCCACTCTACAATAGTGCATCTAAATCATTAAGGGGGGGGGGGGGGTGAGAAGGATTACTTATCCTATCCTAGGTATTCCTTGAAGAGGTGGGGTTTCAGGTGTCTCCGGAAGGTGGTGATTGACTCCCCTGTCCTGGCGTCGTGAGGGAGTTTGTTCCACCATTGGGGGGCCAGAGCAGCGAACAGTTTTGACTGGGCTGAGCGGGAACTGTACTTCCTCAATGGTAGGGAGGCGAGCAGGCCAGAGGTGGATGAACGCAGTGCCCTTGTTTGGGTGTAGGGCCTGATCAGAGCCTGGAGGTACTGCGGTGCCGTTCCCCTCACAGCTCCGTAGGTTGGTTTTATCTGGTTGGTTTTATCTGGTTGGTATTATCTGGTTGGTTTTATCTGGTTGGTATTATCTGGTTGGTTTTATCTGGTTGGTTTTATCTGGTTGGTATTATCTGGTTGGTTTTATCTGGTTGGTATTATCTGGTTGGTTTTATCTGGTTGGTATTATCTGGTTGGTTTTATCTGGTTGGTTTGATCTAGTTGGTATTATCTGGTTGGTTTTATCTGGTTGGTTTTATCTGGTTGGTTTTATCTGGTTGGTTTTATCTTGTTGGTATTATCTGGTTGGTTTTATCTGGTTGGTTTTATCTGGTTGGTATTATCTGGTTGGTTTTATCTGGTTGGTATTATCTGGTTGGTATTATCTGGTTGGTTTTATCTGGTTGGTTTGATCTGGTTGGTATTATCTGGTTGGTTTTATCTGGTTGGTATTATCTGGTTGGTATTATCTGGTTGGTTTTATCTGGTTGGTATTATCTGGTTGGTTTTATCTGGTTGGTATTATCTGGTTGGTTTTATCTGGTTGGTATTATTTGGTTGGTATTATCTGGTTGGTTTTATCTGGTTGGTTTTATCTGGTTGGTATTATATGATTGGTATTATCTGGTTGGTTTTATCTGGTTGGTATTATCTGGTTGGTTTTATCTGGTTGGTATTATCTGGTTGGTTTTATCTGGTTGGTTTTATCTGGTTGGTTTTATCTGGTTGGTATTATCTGGTTGGTTTTATCTGGTTGGTTTTATCTGGTTGGTTTTATCTGGTTGGTATTATCTGGTTGGTTTTATCTGGTTGGTATTATCTGGTTGGTTTTATCTGGTTGGTTTTATCTGGTTGGTTTTATCTGGTTGGTTTTATCTGGTTGGTTTTATCTGGTTGGTATTATCTGGTTGGTATTATCTGGTTGGTATTATCTGGTTGGGTTTTATCTGGTTGGTATTATCTGGTTGGTATTATCTGGTTGGTATTATCTGGTTGGTTTTATCTGGTTGGTTTTATCTGGTTGGTATTATCTGGTTGGTTTTATCTGATTGGTTTTATCTGGTTGGTATTATCTGGTTGGTATTATCTGGTTGGTTTTATCTGGTTGGTATTATCTGGTTGGTATTATCTGATTGGTTTTATCTGGTTGGTATTATCTGGTTGGTATTATCTGGTTGGTTTTATCTGGTTGGTATTATCTGGTTGGTATTTTCTGGTTGGTTTTATCTGGTTGGTTTTATCTGGTTGGTTTTATCTGGTTGGTATTATCTGGTTGGTTTTATCTGGTTGGTATTATCTGGTTTGTTTTATCTGGTTGGTATTATCTGGTTGGTTTTATCTGGTTGGTTATATCTGGTTGGTATTATCTGGTTGGTATTATCTGGTTGGTTTGATCTGGTTGGTTTGATCTGGTTGGTATTATCTGGTTGGTTTTATCTGGTTGGTATTATCTGGTTGGTATTATCTGGTTGGTTTTATCTGGTTGGTTTTATCAAGTTGGTTTTATCTGGTTGGTATTATTTGGTTGGTATTATCTGGTTGGTTTTATCTGGTTGGCTTTATCTAGTTGGTATTATCTGGTTGGTTTTATCTGGTTGGTATTATTTGGTTGGTATTATCTGGTTGGTATTATCTGGTTGGTTTTATCTGGTTGGTTTTATCTGGTTGGTATTATCTGGTTGGTATTATCTGGTTGGTATTATCTGGTTGGTTTTATCTGGTTGGTTTTATCTGGCTGGTATTATCTGGTTGGTATTATCTGGTTGGTATTATCTGGTTGGTTTTATCTGGTTGGTATTATCTGGTTGGTATTATCTGGTTGGTATTATCTGGTTGGTTTTATCTGGTTGGTTTTATCTGGTTGGTATTATCTGGTTGGTTTTATCTGGTTGGTTTTATCTGGTTGGTATTATCTGGTTGGTTTTATCTGATTGGTTTTATCTGGTTGGTATTATCTGGTTGGTATTATCTGGTTGGGTTTATCTGGTTGGTTTTATCTGGTTGGTATTATCTGGTTGGTTTTATCTGATTGGTTTTATCTGGTTGGTATTATCTGGTTGGTATTATCTGGTTGGTTTTATCTGGTTGGTATTATCTGGTTGGTATTTTCTGGTTGGTTTTATCTGGTTGGTTTTATCTGGTTGGTATTATCTGGTTGGTTTTATCTGGTTGGTATTATCTGGTTGGTTTTATCTGGTTGGTATTATCTGGTTGGTTTTATCTGGTTGGTATTATCTGGTTGGTTTTATCTGGTTGGTTATATCTGGTTGGTATTATCTGGTTGGTATTATCTGGTTGGTTTGATCTGGTTGGTTTGATCTGGTTGGTATTATCTGGTTGGTTTTATCTGGTTGGTTTTATCTGGTTGGTATTATCTGGTTGGTATTATCTGGTTGGTTTTATCTGGTTGGTTTTATCAGGTTGGTTTTATCTGGTTGGTATTATTTGGTTGGTATTATCTGGTTGGTTTTATCTGGTTGGCTTTATCTGGTTGGTATTATCTGGTTGGTTTTATCTGGTTGGTATTATTTGGTTGGTATTATCTGGTTGGTATTATCTGGTTGGTTTTATCTGGTTGGTATTATCTGGTTGGTATTATCTGGTTGGTATTATCTGGTTGGTTTTATCTGGTTGGTTTTATCTGGCTGGTATTATCTGGTTGGTATTATCTGGTTGGTATTATCTGGTTGGTTTTATCTGGTTGGTATTATCTGGTTGGTATTATCTGGTTGGTATTATCTGGTTGGTTTTATCTGGTTGGTTTTATCTGGTTGGTATTATCTGGTTGGTTTTATCTGGTTGGTTTTATCTGGTTGGTATTATCTGGTTGGTTTTATCTGGTTGGTTTTATCTGGTTGGTATTATCTGGTTGGTATTATCTGATTGGTATTATCTGGTTGGTTTTATCTGGTTGGTTTTATCTGGTTGGTATTATCTGGTTGGTTTTATCTGGTTGGTTTTATCTGGTTGGTTTTATCTGGTTGGTATTATCTGGTTGGTTTTATCTGGTTGGTATTATCTGACAGCTGGAGCGTGTGTCAGAAAACACATCATCTGGTCTCAGTTATTAGTGTGTGTGGGTATGTAGATGTGTGGAATATTAATGAATGATCATTTACTTTTTGGGGAGGGGGGGGGGTTGGGGGTGTACATGTGCACCATTGTGAATGATTTTGTTCACATGTCTAGACGAGGAGTGTGTTTGTCTGCACATACTGGATAAAGTGTCAGAGAGTGCCGTGTGTGTGTGTGTGTGTGTGTGTGTGTGTGTGTGTGTGTGTGTGTGTGTGTGTGTGTGTGTGTGTGTGTGTGTGTGTCTGTGTCTGTGTCTGTGTGTGTGTGTGTGTGTGTGTGTGTGTGTGTGTGAGAGAGAGAGAGAGTTAGTCGTGCACAGGTCAGCAGTTTGTTCAGCCGCCTGCAATTTGCTTATAATCCATCTGCAACCGTCCAACGAGATGTGATGAAGTGTCAATCTGAGTGTAAAGTGTAAGCCACCTGATAAAGAGGTTACCTTTACAGACGGTCCCTAACTACACATTCACATTCTCTCTCGATGCTGATAAAGAGGGTACCTTTACAGACGGTCCCTAACTACACATTCACATTCTCTCTAGATGCTGATAAAGAGGGTACCTTTACAGACGGTCCCTAACTACACATTCACATTCTCTCTAGATGCTGATAAAGAGGGTACCTTTACAGACGGTCCCTAACTACACATTCACATTCTCTCTAGATGCTGATAAAGAGGGTACCTTTACAGACGGTCCCTAACTACACATTCACATTCTCTCTAGATGCTGAAATAATTAAATCATATTTCTCCACTTTTGTTCCCCAATCAAAATGTGCATATGGTGTATCATTTCACTGCAAGAAATGCTTAATTCTGCACGAGTTAATATTAAGGCTATGTGAGAGGTTATAGACCTAGCGTCCAGGTGGCAGTTTTCATTTAACCCATCTGAACAGTAGGCTACAATTCCCTTGACGTGCCACAAGGCCTATTTGAAGTGACTGTTTAATTTGTATAGCGCGCCTCACAATCATCACGCATAACATAGCCGGCACTGCTATCATTCTCTTTTACCAACGACACCTAATCTTTCCTAAACATTACTTTTATGTCCCTCTTTTCTCTTTATTTTTCAACTCTCTGTTTTGCAGCTTCTCTCTTATTGACGTATTAAAAGGGTAATGGAAACGCCAGCTAACTGCAAACGGTAAAAGGCTGTGTTAGCATTGTTGCGTCAGTGGCCGGAGAGAACATCTTGGAACTCGGCAATTAAATTGGCATTGTTGAGTCAGTGGCCGGAGAGAACATCTTGGAACTCCGCAATTAAATTGGCATTGTTGCGTCAGTGGCCGGAGAGAACATCTTGGAACTCGGCAATTAAATTGGCATTGTTGAGTCAGTGGCCGGAGAGAACATCTTGGAACTCCGCAATTAAATTGGCATTGTTGCGTCAGTGGCCGGAGAGAACATCTTGGAACTCGGCAATTAAATTGGCATTGTTGCGTCAGTGGCCGGAGAGAACATCTTGGAACTCGGCAATTAAATTGGCATTGTTGAGTCAGTGGCCGGAGAGAACATCTTGGAACTCCGCAATAAAATGGCTGAATTTACCGAGTAGCTTCCCCGAGTCCGAGAATGAGTTTATTACAGAGAATGAAATCATGTAGGTTATGGAGCCAAACAAACCTACTGAGCCAATCGTTGCCCCAAGATCAAAGAGTTTATTCTCGTAGGAGTAATAACACCGGCTGAAATACCTCAGCAAGAGGGTCGGAGTATCGGAGTAGTCAAACACAAACTGGTGTGAGTGGGGATGTTGCCAGATAATGGCTAGAGAGTATATAAGTTTGTGTTGTGGAGAGATGGTGGGGATACAGCACAAACTCCCAGCGGATGGTTCGGAGGTTCCTGTCTGTCTGTCTGGATGGTGATGTATTACACCCAGTCAGAGGTTCCTGTCTGTCTGGATGGTGATGTATTACACCCAGTCAGAGGTTCCTGTCTGTCTGGATGGTGATGTATTACACCCAGTCAGAGGTTCCTGTCTGTCTGTCTGGATGGTGATGTATTACACCCAGTCAGAGGTTCCTGTCTGTCTGTCTGGATGGTGATGTATTACACCCAGTCAGAGGTTCCTGTCTGTCTGGATGGTGATGTATTACACCCAGTCAGAGGTTCCTGTCTGTCTGGATGGTGATGTATTACACCCAGTCAGAGGTTCCTGTCTGTCTGTCTGGATGGTGATGTATTACACCCAGTCAGAGGTTCCTGTCTGTCTGGATGGTGATGTATTACACCCAGTCAGAGGTTCCTGTCTGTCTGGATGGTGATGTATTACACCCAGTCAGAGGTTCCTGTCTGTCTGTCTGGATGGTGATGTATTACACCCAGTCAGAGGTTCCTGTCTGTCTGGATGGTGATGTATTACACCCAGTCAGAGGTTCCTGTCTGTCTGTCTGGATGGTGATGTATTACACCCAGTCAGAGGTTCCTGTCTGTCTGTCTGGATGGTGATGTATTACACCCAGTCAGAGGTTCCTGTCTGTCTGTCTGGATGGTGATGTATTACACCCAGTCAGAGGTTCCTGTCTGTCTGTCTGTCTGGATGGTGATGTATTACACCCAGTCAGAGGTTCCTGTCTGTCTGGATGGTGATGTATTACACCCAGTCAGAGGTTCCTGTCTGTCTGTCTGGATGGTGATGTATTACACCCAGTCAGAGGTTCCTGTCTGTCTGGATGGTGATGTATTACACCCAGTCAGAGGTTCCTGTCTGTCTGTCTGGATGGTGATGTATTACACCCAGTCAGAGGTTCCTGTCTGTCGGTCTGGATGGTGATGTATTACACCCAGTCAGAGGTTCCTGTCTGTCTGTCTGGATGGTGATGTATTACACCCAGTCAGAGGTTCCTGTCTGTCTGTCTGGATGGTGATGTATTACACCCAGTCAGAGGTTCCTGTCTGTCTGTCTGGATGGTGATGTATTACACCCAGTCAGAGGTTCCTGTCTGTCTGTCTGGATGGTGATGTATTACACCCAGTCAGAGGTTCCTGTCTGTCTGTCTGGATGGTGATGTATTACACCCAGTCAGAGGTTCCTGTCTGTCTGTCTGGATGGTGATGTATTACACCCAGTCAGAGGTTCCTGTCTGTCTGTCTGGATGGTGATGTATTACACCCAGTCAGAGGTTCCTGTCTGTCTGGATGGTGATGTATTACACCCAGTCAGAGGTTCCTGTCTGTCTGTCTGGATGGTGATGTATTACACCCAGTCAGAGGTTCCTGTCTGTCTGGATGGTGATGTATTACACCCAGTCAGAGGTTCCTGTCTGTCTGGATGGTGATGTATTACACCCAGTCAGAGGTTCCTGTCTGTCTGTCTGGATGGTGATGTATTACACCCAGTCAGAGGTTCCTGTCTGTCTGGATGGTGATGTATTACACCCAGTCAGAGGTTCCTGTCTGTCTGGATGGTGATGTATTACACCCAGTCAGAGGTTCCTGTCTGTCTGTCTGGATGGTGATGTATTACACCCAGTCAGAGGTTCCTGTCTGTCTGGATGGTGATGTATTACACCCAGTCAGAGGTTCCTGTCTGTCTGTCTGGATGGTGATGTATTACACCCAGTCAGAGGTTCCTGTCTGTCTGGATGGTGATGTATTACACCCAGTCAGAGGTTCCTGTCTGTCTGTCTGGATAGTGATGTATTACACCCAGTCAGAGGTTCCTGTCTGTCTGGATGGTGATGTATTACACCCAGTCAGAGGTTCCTGTCTGTCTGGATGGATGGTGATGTATTACACCCAGTCAGAGGTTCCTGTCTGTCTGGATGGTGATGTATTACACCCAGTCAGAGGTTCCTGTCTGTCTGTCTGGATGGTGATGTATTACACCCAGTCAGAGGTTCCTGTCTGTCTGTCTGTCTGGATGGTGATGTATTACACCCAGTCAGAGGTTCCTGTCTGTCTGGATGGTGATGTAGTACACCCAGTCAGAGGTTCCTGTCTGTCTGGATGGTGATGTATTACACCCAGTCAGAGGTTCCTGTCTGTCTGTCTGGATGGTGATGTATTACACCCAGTCAGAGGTTCCTGTCTGTCTGGATGGTGATGTATTACACCCAGTCAGAGGTTCCTGTCTGTCTGGATGGTGATGTATTACACCCAGTCAGAGGTTCCTGTCTGTCTGGATGGTGATGTATTACACCCAGTCAGAGGTTCCTGTCTGTCTGTCTGGATGGTGATGTATTACACCCAGTCAGAGGTTCCTGTCTGTCTGTCTGGATGGTGATGTATTACACCCAGTCAGAGGTTCCTGTCTGTCTGGATGGTGATGTATTACACCCAGTCAGAGGTTCCTGTCTGTCTGTCTGGATGGTGATGTATTACACCCAGTCAGAGGTTCCTGTCTGTCTGTCTGGATGGTGATGTATTACACCCAGTCAGAGGTTCCTGTCTGTCTGGATGGTGATGTATTACACCCAGTCAGAGGTTCCTGTCTCTCTGTCTGGATGGTGATGTATTACACCCAGTCAGAGGTTCCTGTCTGTCTGGATGGTGATGTATTACACCCAGTCAGAGGTTCCTGTCTGTCTGTCTGGATGGTGATGTATTACACCCAGTCAGAGGTTCCTGTCTGTCTGTCTGGATGGTGATGTATTACACCCAGTCAGAGGTTCCTGTCTCTCTGTCTGGTTGGTGATGTATTACACCCAGTCAGTGGTTCCTGTCTGTCTGTCTGGATGGTGATGTATTACACCCAGTCAGAGGTTCCTGTCTGTCTGTCTGGATGGTGATGTATTACACCCAGTCAGAGGTTCCTGTCTGTCTGGATGGATGGTGATGAACGGAGTTCGAATCGCAGACTGGGTCGTGATTAATTTTAATTCTAAATGTAAAATTAGGCGGCAAGCGGAGGACTTCAACGTAGGTTTATGACTCCTTTCCATTCGGGGAAAACTCCCGATTGTCTGCAGATTCTGCTAGCGTGCGCTGGCACGTGGAGCCGATAGTAAGCTTACCCAATTCATACAGCCTGGCGGTGATATACAGTTCATGTTTTGAATTACTACTTGTTGTTATCTCCCTTGTCCGCACCTAACCTCACTCTCTGCAATTTACTCTCCTGATGAAAACTCAATACCACAAACAATTTGTTGATTCCTGCAAGGGAAGACTGGTGTCAGTCATTACTATGGCGATTTAAAATGGCGCTGGCCAGAAATTGCACATGCTACATTTATGGATTTTGTTTTTTTTAAACGGATGTTTACTTTTTGTTTAATGGTTTCATGTCCTCAATAATCCCATGTATAACCCACTATAACCCATCATAAGCCTCATACTAACATACTCACAGCAGTCCCTCCAGGATTCATATTTTTTTTTGGGGGGGGAGGAATCAACAATTCCCCGACATATTACATGACGTCTTGCACATGTTAAAAAATATTACAAAATACAGTTTTTTTTTATTTCACCTTTATTTAACCAGGTAGACCAGATCACCTTTATTTAAACCAGGGTAGACCAGATCACCTTTATTTAACCAGGTAGACCAGATCGCCTTATTTAACCAGGTAGACCAGATCACCTTTATTTAACCAGGTAGACCAGATCACCTTTATTTAACCAGGTAGACCAGATCACCTTTATTTAACCAGGTAGACCAGATCACCTTTATTTAACCAGGTAGACCAGATCACCTTTATTTAACCAGGGTAGACCAGATCACCTTTATTTAACCAGGTAGACCAGATCACCTTTTTTTAACCAGGGTAGACCAGATCACCTTTATTTAACCAGGTAGACCAGATCACCTTTATTGTAACCAGGTAGACCAGATCACCTTTATTTAACCAGGGTAGACCAGATCACCTTTATTTAACCAGGTAGACCAGATCACCTTTATTGTAACCAGGTAGACCAGTTCGCCTTTATTTAACCAGGGTAGACCAGATCACCTTTATTTAACCAGGTAGACCAGATCACCTTTATTGTAACCAGGTAGACCAGATCGCCTTTATTTAACCAGGTAGACCAGATCACCTTTATTTAACCAGGTAGACCAGATCACCTTTATATAACCAGGTAGACCAGATCACCTTTATATAACCAGGTAGACCAGATAACCTTTATTTAACAAGGTAGACCAGATCACCTTTATTTAACAAGGTAGACCAGATCACCTTTATTTAACCAGGTCGACCAGATCACATTTATTTAACCAGGTAGACCAGATCACCTTTATTTAACCAGGTAGACCAGATAACCTTTATTTAACCAGGTAGACCAGATCACCTTTATTTAACCAGGTAGACCAGATCACCTTTATTTAACCAGGTAGACCAGATCACCTTTATTGTAACCAGGTAGACTAGATCGCCTTTATTTAACAAGGTAGACCAGATCACCTTATTTAACCAGGTCGACCAGATCACATTTATTTAACCAGGTAGACCAGATCACCTTTATTTAACCAGGTAGACCAGATAACCTTTATTTAACCAGGTAGACCAGATCACCTTTATATAACCAGGTAGACCAGATCACCTTTATATAACCAGGTAGACCAGATCACCTTTATTTAACAAGGTAGAACAGATCACCATATTTAACCAGGTCGACCAGATCACATTTATTTAACCAGGTAGACCAGATCACCTTTATTTAACCAGGTAGACCAGATCACCTTTATTTAACCAGGTAGACCAGATAACCTTTATTTAAAAAGGTATAACAGATCACCATATTTAACCAGGTCGACCAGATCACATTTATTTAACCAGGTAGACCAGATCACCTTTAGTGTAACCAGGTAGACTAGATCGCCTTTATTTAACAAGGTAGACCAGATCACCTTATTTAACCAGGTCGACCAGATCACATTTATTTAACCAGGTAGACCAGATCACCTTTAGTGTAACCAGGTAGACTAGATCGCCTTTATTTAACAAGGTAGACCAGATCACCTTATTTAACCAGGTCGACCAGATCACATTTATTTAACCAGGTAGACCAGATCACCTTTATTTAACCAGGTAGACCAGATAACCTTTATTTAACCAGGTAGACCAGATCACCTTTATATAACCAGGTAGACCAGATCACCTTTATATAACCAGGTAGACCAGATCACCTTTATTTAACAAGGTAGAACAGATCACCATATTTAACCAGGTCGACCAGATCACATTTATTTAACCAGGTAGACCAGATCACCTTTATTTAACCAGGTAGACCAGATCACCTTTATTTAACCAGGTAGACCAGATCACCTTTATTTAACCAGGTAGACCAGATCACCTTTATTTAACCAGGTAGACCAGATCGCCTTTATATAACCAGGTAGACCAGATCACCTTTATTTAACAAGGTAGACCAGATCACCTTATTTAACCAGGTCGACCAGATCACATTTATTTAACCAGGTCGACCAGATCACCTTTATTTAACCAGGTAGACCAGATCACCTTTATTGTAACCAGGTAGACCAGATCACCTTTATTTAACCAGGGTAGACCAGATCACCTTTATTTAACCAGGTAGACCAGATCACCTTTATATAACCAGGTAGACCAGATCACCTTTATTTAACAAGGTAGAACAGATCACCATATTTAACCAGGTCGACCAGATCACATTTATTTAACCAGGTAGACCAGATCACCTTTATTTAACCAGGTAGACCAGATCACCTTTATTTAACCAGGTAGACCAGATCACCTTTATTTAACCAGGTAGACCAGATCACCTTTATTTAACCAGGTAGACCAGATCGCCTTTATTTAACAAGGTAGACCAGATCACCTTATTTAACCCGGTCGACCAGATCACATTTATTTAACCAGGTAGACCAGATCACCTTTATTTAACCAGGTAGACCAGATCACCTTTATTTAACCAGGTAGACCAGATCGCCTTTATTTAACCAGGTAGACCAGATAACCTTTATTTAACCAGGTAGACCAGATCACCTTTATTTAACCAGGTAGACCACATCACCTTTATTTAACCAGGTAGACCAGATCACCTTTATTGTATCCAGGTAGACCAGATCGCCTTTATTTAACCAGGTAGACCAGATCAACTTTATTTAACCAGGTAGACCAGATCAACTTTATTTAACCAGGTAGACCAGATCACCTTTATTTAACCAGGTAGACCAGATCACCTTTATATAACCAGGTAGACCAGATCACCTTTATATAACCAGGTAGACCAGATCACCTTTATTTAACAAGGTAGACCAGATCACCTTATTTAACCAGGTCGACCAGATCACATTTATTTAACCAGGTCGACCAGATCACATTTATTTAACCAGGTAGACCAGATCACCTTTATTTAACCAGGTAGACCAGATCGCCTTTATTTAACAAGGTAGACCAGATCACCTTATTTAACCAGGTCGACCAGATCACATTTATTTACCAGGTAGACCAGATCACCTTTATTTAACCAGGTAGACCAGATCACCTTTATTTAACCAGGTAGACCACATCACCTTTATTTAACCAGGTAGACCAGATCGCCTTTATTTAACCAGGTAGACCAGATACACCTTATTTAACCAGGTAGACCAGATCACCTTTATTTAACCAGGTAGACCAGATCAACTTTATTTAACAAGGTAGACCAGATCACCTTATTTAACCAGGTCGACCAGATCACATTTATTTACCAGGTAGACCAGATCACCTTTATTTAACCAGGTAGACCAGATAACCTTTATTTAACCAGGTAGACCAGATCACCTTTATTTAACCAGATAGACCACATCACCTTTATTTAACCAGGTAGACCAGATCACCTTTATTGTAACCAGGTAGACCAGATCGCCTTTATTTAACCAGGTAGACCAGATCACCATTATTTAACAAGGTAGACCAGATCACCTTATTTAACCAGGTCGACCAGATCACATTTATATAACCAGGTAGACCAGATAACCTTTATTTAACCAGGTAGACCAGATAACCTTTATTTAACCAGGTAGACCAGATCACCTTTATTTAACAAGGTAGACCAGATCACCTTTATATAACCAGGTAGACCAGATAACCTTTATTTAACCAGGTAGACCAGATAACCTTTATTTAACCAGGTAGACCAGATCACCTTTATATAACCAGGTAGACCAGATCACCATTATTTAACAAGGTAGACCAGATCACCTTATTTAACCAGGTCGACCAGATCACATTTATATAACCAGGTCGACCAGATCACATTTATTTAACCAGGTAGACCAGATCACCTTTATTTAACCAGGTAGACCAGATCACCTTTATTTAACCAGGTAGACCAGATCACCTTTATTTAACCAGGTAGGCAAGTTGAGAACAAGTTCTCATTTACAATCGCGACCATGGCCAAGAATAAAGCAAAGCAGTTCGACACAAACAACAACACAGAGTTACACATGGAGTAAAACAAACATACAGTCAATAATACAGTAGAAAAACAAGTCTATATACGATGTGAGCAAGTGAGGTGAGATAAGGGAGGTTAAGGCAAAAAAAGGCCATGGTGGCAAAGTAAATACAATATAGCAAGTAAAACACTGGAATGGTAGATTTGCAGTAGAAGAATGTGCAAAGTAGAGATAGAAATAATGGGGTGCAAAGGAGCAATATAAATATATGTACTGTGTTCCCCAACAACTTCCTGTCTACCATGTGTATCCCGTACATAGGACTAATACATCCCCTTCCGGCACCATCTTCCTGCAACAACTTCCTGTCTACCATGTGTATCCCGTACATAGGACTGTTACAACTTCCTGTCTACCATGTGTATCCCGTACATAGGACTGTTACAACTTCCTGTCTACCATGTGTATCCCGTACATAGGACTAATACAACTTGAAACTGAATTGATTGATAGAGAACAGGCAGCACTAAAGGCTCTGGTCGCATCCCCAATGGTACACTATTACCTCTATAGTGCCCTATAAAGCATCTGGTCCAAAGTAGTGCTCTATGTGGGGAATAAGGAGCCATTTGGGACTATGGGGGCCGTTTATGATGAGTGTTTCAGTTAGGACAAACCATTTGCCTCAAGTTGTAATTTTCCCTTTGATATCTAGCTAACGCTGGATGTCTTTGGCTCGGCTACTAGAACATTTTCATTGCTTTGGAGTCGGACCTAAAGTACCAGTCAAAAGGTTTGGACACAGCTTCTCATTCAATACTTTTACTATTTTCTACATTTGTAGAATAATAGTGAAGACATCAAAACTATGAAATAACACAAACGGAATCATGTAGTAACCAGAAAAGTGTTAAACAAATCAAAATATATTTTATATTTGAGATTCTTTGAAGAAGCCACCCTTTGTCTTGATGACAGTCTTTGTACACTCTTGGCATTCTGTCAACCAGCTTCATCTGGAATGCTTTTCCAACAGTCTTGAAGGAGTTACCATATTGTGCTGAGCACTTGTTGGCTGCTTTTCCTTCACTCTGCGGTCCGACTCATCCCAAACCATCAAATTGGGTTGAGGTCGGCTGATTGTGGAGACCAGGTCATTTGATGCAGAACTCCATCACTCTCCTTCTTGGTCTGTGCTCTAGTGAGTGGGTGTTATATTGTATTATAACTGGGGTTATTGAGGACATGGGCTGTGCTCTAGTGAGTGAGTGTTATATTGTATTATAACTGGGGTTATTGAGGACATGGGCTGTGCTCTAGTGAGTGGGTGTTATATTGTATTATACAGTGCCTTGCGAAAGTATTCGGCCCCCTTGAACTTTGCGACCTTTTGCCACATTTCAGGCTTCAAACATAAAGATATAAAACTGTATTTTTTTGTGAAGAATCAACAACAAGTGGGACACAATCATGAAGTGGAACGACATTTATTGGATATTTCAAACTTTTTAACAAATCAAAAACTGAAAAATTGGGCGTGCAAAATTATTCAGCCCCTTTACTTTCAGTGCAGCAAACTCTCTCCAGAAGTTCAGTGAGGATCTCTGAATGATCCAATGTTGACCTAAATGACTAATGATGATAAATACAATCCACCTGTGTGTAATCAAGTCTCCGTATAAATGCACCTGCACTGTGATAGTCTCAGAGGTCCGTTAAAAGCGCAGAGAGCATCATGAAGAACAAGGAACACACCAGGCAGGTCCGAGATACTGTAGTGAAGAAGTTTAAAGCCGGATTTGGATACAAAAAGATTTCCCAAGCCTTAAACATCCCAAGGAGCACTGTGCAAGTCATAATATTGAAATGGAAGGAGTATCAGACCACTGCAAATCTACCAAGACCTGGCCGCCCTCTAAACTTTCAGCTCATACAAGGAGAAGACTGATCAGAGATGCAGCCAAGAGGCCCATGATCACGCTGGATGAACTGCAGAGATCTACAGCTGAGATGGGAGACTCTGTCCATAGGACAACAATCAGTCGTATATTGTACAAATCTGGCCTTTATGGAAGAGTGACAAGAAGAAAGCCATTTCTTAAAGATATCCATAAAAAGTGTCGTTTAAAGTTTGCCACAAGCCACGTGGGAGACACACCAAACATGTGGAAGAAGGTGCTCTGGTCAGATGAAACCAAAATTGAACTTTTTGGCAACAATGCAAAACGTTATGTTTGGCTTAAAAGCAAAACAGCTCATCACTCTGAACACACCATCCCCACTGTCAAACATGGTGGTGGCAGCATCATGGTTTGGGCCTGCTTTTCTTCAGCAGGGACAGGGAAGATGGTTAAAATTGATGGGAAGATGGATGGAGCCAAATACAGGACCATTCTGGAAGAAAACCTGATGGAGTCTGCAAAAGACCTGAGACTGGGACGGAGATTTGTCTTCCAACAAGACAATGATCCAAAACATAAAGCAAAATCTACAATGGAATGGTTCAGAAATAAACATATCCAGGTGTTAGAATGGCCAAGTCAAAGTCCAGACCTGAATCCAATTGAGAATCTGTGGAAAGAACTGAAATCTGCTGTTCACAAATGCTCTCCATCCAACCTCACTGAGCTCGAGCTGTTTTGCAAGGAGGAATGGGGAAAAATTTCAGTCTCTCGATGTGCAAAACTGATAGAGACATACCCTAAGTGACTTACAGCTGTAATCGCAGCAAAACCTGGCGCTACAAAGTATTAACTTAAGGGGGCTGAGTAATTTTGCACGCCCAATTTTTCATTTTTTGATTTGTTAAAAAAGATTGAAATATCCAATAAATGTCGTTCCACTTCATGATTGTGTCCCACTTGTTGTTGATTCTTCACAAAAAAATACAGTTTTATATCTTTATGTTTGAAGCCTGAAATGTGGCAAATGGTCGCAAAGTTCAAGGGGGCCGAATACTTTCGCAAGGCACTGTAACTGGGGTTATTGAGGACATGGGCTGTGCTCTAGTGAGTGGGTGTTATAATCCATAGGGTGAGATCTGAAATGGGCTTCCAGTGGACTCTTTGGACTCCTCTCTGTTCCACTCACACCATGTACTGGAGAAGGGAGAGGGTGGAGAAAGAGAGAGGAGAGAGAGGTAAGGGAGGAGAAAGAGAGAGAGAGGAGAAAGAGAGGAGAGACAGAGAGGAGAGAGAGGTAAGGGAGGAGAAAGAGACAGAGGAGAAAGAGTGGAGAGAGAGGTAAGGGAGGAGAAAGAGTGGAGAGAGAGGTAAGGGAGGAGAAAGAGAGAGAGGAGAAAGAGAGGAGAGAGAGGTAAGGGAGGAGAAAGAGAGAGAGGAGAAAGAGTGGAGAAAGAGAGAGAGGAGAAAGAGTGGAGAGAGAGGTAAGGGAGGAGAAAGAGAGAGGAGAGGTAGAAGAAAGAGACACCCAGTCAGAGGTTCCTGTCTGTCTGGATGGTGATGTATTACACCCAGTCAGAGGTTCCTGTCTGTCTGGATGGTGATGTATTACACCCAGTCAGTGGTTCCTGTCTGTCTGTCTGGATGGTGATGTATTACACCCAGTCAGAGGTTCCTGTCTGTCTGTCTGGATGGTGATGTATTACACCCAGTCAGAGGTTCCTGTCTGTCTGGATGGTGATGTATTACACCCAGTCAGAGGTTCCTGTCTGTCTGTCTGGATAGTGATGTATTACACCCAGTCAGAGGTTCCTGTCTGTCTGGATGGTGATGTATTACACCCAGTCAGAGGTTCCTGTCTGTCTGTCTGGATGGTGATGTATTACACCCAGTCAGAGGTTCCTGTCTGTCTGGATAGTGATGTATTACACCCAGTCAGACGTTCCTGTCTGTCTGGATGGTGATGTAGTACACCCAGTCAGAGGTTCCTGTCTGTCTGTCTGGATGGATGGTGATGTATTACACCCAGTCAGAGGTTCCTGTCTGTCTGGATGGTGATGTATTACACCCAGTCAGAGATTCCTGTCTGTCTGTCTGGATGGTGATGTATTACACCCAGTCAGAGGTTCCTGTCTGTCTGTCTGGATGGTGATGTATTACACCCAGTCAGAGGTTCCTGTCTGTCTGTCTGTCTGGATGGTGATGTATTACACCCAGTCAGAGGTTCCTGTCTGTCTGGATGGTGATGTATTACACCCAGTCAGAGGTTCCTGTCTGTCTGTCTGGATGGTGATGTATTACACCCAGTCAGAGGTTCCTGTCTGTCTGTCTGGTGATGTATTACACCCAGTCAGAGGTTCCTGTCTGTCTGGATGGTGATGTATTACACCCAGTCAGAGGTTCCTGTCTGTCTGGATGGTGATGTATTACACCCAGTCAGAGGTTCCTGTCTGTCTGTCTGGATGGTGATGTATTACACCCAGTCAGAGGTTCCTGTCTGTCTGTCTGGATGGTGATGTATTACACCCAGTCAGAGGTTCTTGTCTGTCTGGATGGTGATGTATTACACCCAGTCAGAGGTTCCTGTCTGTCTGGATGGTGATGTATTACACCCAGTCAGAGGTTCCTGTCTGTCTGTCTGGATGGTGATGTATTACACCCAGTCAGAGGTTCCTGTCTGTCTGTCTGGATGGTGATGTATTACACCCAGTCAGAGGTTCCTGTCTGTCTGGATGGTGATGTATTACACCCAGTCAGAGGTTCCTGTCTGTCTGGATGGTGATGTATTACACCCAGTCAGAGGTTCCTGTCTGTCTGTCTGGATAGTGATGTATTACACCCAGTCAGAGGTTCCTGTCTGTCTGGATGGTGATGTATTACACCCAGTCAGAGGTTCCTGTCTATCTGTCAGGATGGTGATGTATTACACCCAGTCAGAGGTTCCTGTCTGTCTGGATGGTGATGTATTACACCCAGTCAGAGGTTCCTGTCTGTCTGTCTGGATGGTGATGTATTACACCCAGTCAGAGGTTCCTGTCTGTCTGGATGATGATGTATTACACCCAGTCAGAGGTTCCTGTCTGTCTGGATGATGATGTATTACACCCAGTCAGAGGTTCCTGTCTGTCTGTCTGGATGGTGATGTATTACACCCAGTCAGAGGTTCCTGTCTGTCTGTCTGGATGGTGATGTATTACACCCAGTCAGAGGTTCCTGTCTGTCTGTCTGGATGGTGATGTATTACACCCAGTCAGAGGTTCCTGTCTGTCTGGATGGTGATGTATTACACCCAGTCAGAGGTTCCTGTCTGTCTGTCTGTCTGGATGGTGATGTATTACACCCAGTCAGTGGTTCCTGTCTGTCTGGATGGTGATGTATTACACCCAGTCAGAGATTCCTGTCTGTCTGTCTGGATGGTGATGTATTACACCCAGTCAGAGGTTCCTGTCTGTCTGTCTGGATGGTGATGTATTACACCCAGTCAGAGGTTCCTGTCTGTCTGTCTGTCTGGATGGTGATGTATTACACCCAGTCAGAGGTTCCTGTCTGTCTGGATGGTGATGTATTACACCCAGTCAGAGGTTCCTGTCTGTCTGTCTGGATGGTGATGTATTACACCCAGTCAGAGGTTCCTGTCTGTCTGGATGGTGATGTATTACACCCAGTCAGAGGTTCCTGTCTGTCTGGATGGTGATGTATTACACCCAGTCAGAAGTTCCTGTCTGTCTGTCTGGATGGTGATGTATTACACCCAGTCAGAGGTTCCTGTCTGTCTGTCTGGATGGTGATGTATTACACCCAGTCAGAGGTTCCTGTCTGTCTGTCTGGATGGTGATGTATTACACCCAGTCAGAGGTTCCTGTCTGTCTGGATGGTGATGTAGTACACCCAGTCAGAGGTTCCTGTCTGTCTGTCTGGATGGTGATGTATTACACCCAGTCAGAGGTTCCTGTCTGTCTGTCTGGATGGTGATGTATTACACCCAGTCAGAGGTTCCTGTCTGTCTGTCTGGATGGTGATGTATTACACCCAGTCAGAGGTTCCTGTCTGTCTGGATGGTGATGTATTACACCCAGTCAGAGGTTCCTGTCTGTCTGTCTGGATGGTGATGTATTACACCCAGTCAGAGGTTCCTGTCTGTCTGGATGATGATGTATTACACCCAGTCAGAGGTTCCTGTCTGTCTGTCTGGATGGTGATGTATTACACCCAGTCAGAGGTTCCTGTCTGTCTGTCTGGATGGTGATGTATTACACCCAGTCAGAGGTTCCTGTCTGTCTGTCTGGATGGTGATGTATTACACCCAGTCAGAGGTTCCTGTCTGTCTGGATGATGATGTATTACACCCAGTCAGAGGTTCCTGTCTGTCTGTCTGGATGGATGGTGATGTATTACACCCAGTCAGAGGTTCCTGTCTGTCTGTCTGGATGGTGATGTATTACACCCAGTCAGAGGTTCCTGTCTGTCTGTCTGATTGGTGATGTATTACACCCAGTCAGAGGTTCCTGTCTGTCTGTCTGGATGGTGATGTATTACACCCAGTCAGAGGTTCCTGTCTGTCTGTCTGGATGGTGATGTATTACACCCAGTCAGAGGTTCCTGTCTGTCTGGATGGTGATGTATTACACCCAGTCAGAGGTTCCTGTCTGTCTGTCTGGATGGTGATGTATTACACCCAGTCAGAGGTTCCTGTCTGTCTGGATGATGATGTATTACACCCAGTCAGAGGTTCCTGTCTGTCTGGATGGTGATGTATTACACCCAGTCAGAGGTTCCTGTCTGTCTGGATGGTGATGTATTACACCCAGTCAGAGGTTCCTGTCTGTCTGGATGGTGATGTATTACACCCAGTCAGAGGTTCCTGTCTGTCTGTCTGGATGGATGGTGATGACCGGAGTTTGAATCGCAGACTGGGTCATGATTAATTTTAATTCTAAATGTAAAATTAGGCGGCAAGCGGAGGACTTCAACGTAGGTTTATGACTCCTTTCCATTCGGGGAAAACTCCCGATTGTCTGCAGATCCTGCTAGCGTGCGCTGGCACGTGGAGCCGATGGTAAGCTTACCCAATTCATACAGCCTGGCGGTGATATACAGTTCATGTTTTGAATTACTACTTGTTGTTATCTCCCTTGTCCGCACCTAACCTCACTCTCTGCAATTTACTCTCCTGGTGAAAACTCAATACCACAAACAATTTGTTGATTCCTGCAAGGGACGACTGGCGTCAGTCGTTACTATGGCGATTTAAAATGGCGCTGGCCAGAAATTGCACAAGAATGCTACATTTATGGATTTTGTTTTTTTTAAACGGATGTTTACTTTTTGTTGAATGGTTTCATGTCCTCTAATCCCATGTATAACCCGCTATAACCCATCATAAGCCTCATACTAACATACTCACAGCAGTGCAGCAGTCCCTCCAGGATTCATATTTTTTTTTTGGGGGGGGAGGAATCAACAATTCCCCGACAAATTACATGACGTCTTGCACATGTTAAAAAATATTACAAAATACAGTTTTTTTTTATTTCACCTTTATTTAACCAGGTAGACCAGATCACCTTTATTTAACCAGGGTAGACCAGATCACCTTTATTTAACCAGGTAGACCAGATCACCTTTATTTAACCAGGTAGACCAGATCACCTTTATTTAACCAGGTAGACCAGATCTCCTTTATTTAACCAGGTAGACCAGATCACCTTTATTTAACCAGGTAGACCAGATAACCTTTATTTAACCAGGTAGACCAGATCACCTTTATTTAACCAGGTAGACCAGATCACCTTTATTTAACCAGGTAGACCAGATCACCTTTATTTAACCAGGTAGACCAGATCACCTTTATTTAACCAGGTAGACCAGATCACCTTTATTTAACCAGTGTAGACCAGATCACCTTTATTTAACCAGGTAGGCCAGATCACCTTTATTTAACCAGGGTAGACCAGATCACCTTTATTTAACCAGGTAGACCAGATCACCTTTATTTAACCAGGTAGACCAGATCACCTTTATTTAACCAGGGTAGACCAGATCACCTTTATTTAACCAGGTAGACCAGATCACCTTTATTTAACCAGGTAGACCAGATCACCTTTATTTAACCAGGTAGACCAGATCACCTTTATTTAACCAGGTAGACCAGATCACCTTTATTTAACCAGGTAGACCAGATAACCTTTATTTAACCAGGTAGACCAGATCACCTTTATTTAACAAGGTAGACCAGATCACCTTATTTAACCAGGTAGACCAGATCGCCTTATTTAACCTGGTCGACCAGATCACATTTATTTAACCAGGTAGACCAGATCACCTTTATTTAACCAGGTAGACCAGATCACCTTATTTAACCAGGTAGACCAGATCGCCTTATTTAACCTGGTCGACCAGATCACATTTATTTAACCAGGTAGACCAGATCACCTTTATTTAACCAGTTAGACCAGATCACCTTTATTTAACCAGGTAGACCAGATCACCTTTATTTAACCAGGTAGACCAGATCACCTTTATTTAACCAGGTAGACCAGATCACCTTTATTTAACCAGGTAGACCAGATCGCCTTTATTTAACCAGGTAGACCAGATCACCTTTATTTAACCAGGTAGACCAGATCACCTTTATTTAACCAGGTAGACCAGATCACCTTTATATAACCAGGTAGACCAGATCACCTTTATTTAACCAGGTAGACCAGATCACCTTTATTTAACCAGGTAGACCAGATCACCTTTATTTAACCAGGTAGACCAGATCACCTTATTTAACCAGGTCGACCAGATCACATTTATTTAACCAGGTAGACCAGATCACCTTTATTTAACCAGGTAGACCAGATCACCTTGATTTAACCAGGTAGACCAGATCACCTTTATTTAACCAGGTAGACCAGATCACCTTTATTTAACAAGGTAGACCAGATCACCTTATTTAACCAGGTCGACCAGATCACATTTATTTAACCAGGTAGACCAGATAACCTTTATTTAACCAGGTAGACCAGATCACCTTTATTTAACAAGGTAGACCAGATCACCTTATTTAACCAGGTAGGCATTTACAATCGCGACCATGGCCAAGAATAAAGCAAAGCAGTTCGACACAAACAACAACACAGAGTTACACATGGAGTAAAACAAACATACAGTCAATAATACAGTAGAAAAATAAGTCTATATACAATGTGAGCAAATGAGGTGAGATAAGGGAGGTTAAGGCAAAAAAAAAGGCCATGGTGGCAAAGTAAATACAATATAGCAAGTAAAACACTGGAATGGTAGATTTGCAGTAGAAGAATGTGCAAAGTAGAGATAGAAATATTGGGGTGCAGAGGAGCAATATAAATATATGTACTGTGTTCCCCAACAACTTCCTGTCTACCATGTGTATCCCGTACATAGGACTAATACATTCCCCTCCGGCACCATCTTCCTGCAACAACTTCCTGTCTACCATGTGTATCCCGTACATAGGACTGTTACAACTTCCTGTCTACCATGTGTATCCCGTACATAGGACTAATACAACTTGAAACTGAATTGATTGATAGAGAACAGGCAGCACTAAAGGCTCTGGTCACATCCCCAATGGTACACTATTACCTCTATAGTGCCCTATAAAGCATCTGGTCCAAAGTAGTGCTCTATGTAGGGAATAAGGAGCCATTTGGGACTATGGGAGCACTTTATGATGAGTGTTTCAGTTAGGACAAACCATTTGCCTCAAGTTGTAATTTTCCCTTTGATATCTAGCTAACGCTGGATGTCTTTGGCTCGGCTACTAGAACATTTTCATTGCTTTGGAGTCGGACCTAAAGTACCAGTCAAAAGGTTTGGACACAGCTTCTCATTCAATACTTTTACTTTTTTCTACATTTGTAGAATAATAGTGAAGACATCAAAACTATGAAATAACACAAACGGAATCATGTAGTAACCAGAAAAGTGTTAAACAAATCAAAATATATTTTATATTTGAGATTCTTTGAAGAAGCCACCCTTTGTCTTGATGACAGTCTTTGTACACTCTTGGCATTCTGTCAACCAGCTTCATCTGGAATGCTTTTCCAACAGTCTTGAAGGAGTTACCATATTGTGCTGAGCAATTGTTGGCTGCTTTTCCTTCACTCTGCGGTCCGACTCATCCCAAACCATCAAATTGGGTTGAGGTCGGCTGATTGTGGAGACCAGGTCATCTGATGCAGAACTCCATCACTCTCCTTCTTGGTCTGTGCTCTAGTGAGTGGGTGTTATATTGTATTATAACTGGGGTTATTGAGGACATGGGCTGTGCTCTAGTGAGTGAGTGTTATATTGTATTATAACTGGGGTTATTGAGGACATGGGCTGTGCTCTAGTGAGTGGGTGTTATATTGTATTATACAGTGCCTTGCGAAAGTATTCGGCCCCCTTGAACTTTGCGACCTTTTGCCACATTTCAGGCTTCAAACATAAAGATATAAAACTGTATTTTTTTGTGAAGAATCAACAACAAGTGGGACACAATCATGAAGTGGAACGACATTTATTGGACATTTCAAACTTTTTTAACAAATCAAAAACTGAAAAATTGGGCGTGCAAAATTATTCAGCCCCTTTACTTTCAGTGCAGCAAACTCTCTCCAGAAGTTCAGTGAGGATCTCTGAATGATCCAATGTTGACCTAAATGACTAATGATGATAAATACAATCCACCTGTGTGTAATCAAGTCTCCGTATAAATGCACCTGCACTGTGATAGTCTCAGAGGTCCGTTAAAAGCACAGAGAGCATCATGAAGAACAAGGAACACACCAGGCAGGTCCGAGATACTGTAGTGAAGAAGTTTAAAGCCGGATTTGGATACAAAAAGATTTCCCAAGCCTTAAACATCCCAAGGAGCACTGTGCAAGTCATAATATTGAAATGGAAGGAGTATCAGACCACTGCAAATCTACCAAGACCTGGCCGCCCTCTAAACTTTCAGCTCATACAAGGAGAAGACTGATCAGAGATGCAGCCAAGAGGCCCATGATCACGCTGGATGAACTGCAGAGATCTACAGCTGAGATGGGAGACTCTGTCCATAGGACAACAATCAGTCGTATATTGTACAAATCTGGCCTTTATGGAAGAGTGACAAGAAGAAAGCCATTTCTTAAAGATATCCATAAAAAGTGTCGTTTAAAGTTTGCCACAAGCCACGTGGGAGACACACCAAACGTGGAAGAAGGTGCTCTGGTCAGATGAAACCAAAATTGAACTTTTTGGCAACAATGCAAAACGTTATGTTTGGCTTAAAAGCAAAACAGCTCATCACTCTGAACACACCATCCCCACTGTCAAACATGGTGGTGGCAGCATCATGGTTTGGGCCTGCTTTTCTTCAGCAGGGACAGGGAAGATGGTTAAAATTGATGGGAAGATGGATGGAGCCAAATACAGGACCATTCTGGAAGAAAACCTGATGGAGTCTGCAAAAGATCTGAGACTGGGACGGAGATTTGTCTTCCAACAAGACAATGATCCAAAACATAAAGCAAAATCTACAATGGAATGGTTCAGAAATAAACATATCCAGGTGTTAGAATGGCCAAGTCAAAGTCCAGACCTGAATCCAATTGAGAATCTGTGGAAAGAACTGAAATCTGCTGTTCACAAATGCTCTCCATCCAACCTCACTGAGCTCGAGCTGTTTTGCAAGGAGGAATGGGGAAAAATTTCAGTCTCTCGATGTGCAAAACTGATAGAGACATACCCCAAGCGACTTACAGCTGTAATCACTGGACAGGACAGCGGAGTCAATCACCACCTTCCGGAGACACCTGAAACCCCACCTCTTCAAGGAATACCTAGGATAGGATAAAGCAATCCTTCTCAACCCCCCCCCCTTAAATGATTTAGATGCACTATTGTAAAGTGGCTGTTCCACTGATGTCAGAAGGTGAATTCACCAATTTGTAAGTCGCTCTGGATAAGAGCGTCTGCTAAATGACTTAAATGTAAATGTAAATGTAAATCGCAGCAAAACCTGGCGCTACAAAGTATTAACTTAAGGGGGCTGAGTAATTTTGCACGCCCAATTTTTCATTTTTTGATTTGTTAAAAAAGATTGAAATATCCAATAAATGTCGTTCCACTTCATGATTGTGTCCCACTTGTTGTTGATTCTTCACAAAAAATACAGTTTTATATCTTTATGTTTGAAGCCTGAAATGTGGCAAAAGGTCGCAAAGTTCAAGGGGGCCGAATACTTTCGCAAGGCACTGTAACTGGGGTTATTGAGGACATGGGCTGTGCTCTAGTGAGTGGGTGTTATAATCCATAGGGTGAGATCTGAAATGGGCTTCCAGTGGACTCTTTGGACTCCTCTCTGTTCCACTCACACCATGTACTGGAGAAGGGAGAGGGTGGAGAAAGAGAGAGAGAGAGAGAGAGAGAGGAGAGAGAGGTAAGGGAGGAGAAAGAGAGAGAGAGGAGAAAGAGAGGAGAGAGAGAGGAGAGAGAGGTAAGGGAGGAGAAAGAGAGAGAGGAGAAAGAGTGGAGAAAGAGAGAGAGGAGAAAGAGTGGAGAGAGAGGTAAGGGAGGAGAAAGAGAGGGGAGAGGTAGAAGAAAGAGAGCGCGAGAGAAAGAGAGAGAGAGCGTTTGAGGTTTATCCAGGGTAATGCTATCCACCATGCATCCTCATCCTGACTTGACTTGATCCTCTTCTTTCCATACAGGTTGTTATTTTTGGTCCGAGGTCTTTGGCATTGAGCCCCGCGGTGAACGCAACGGCCGTGTCCAAAACTGGAGGTGTTTTCACATGTACGGTACATTCCCTCTCCCTTGTTCTGGCAACACGGGCTGGCTGGAGGTGAGCCAGGGGAGCATGGGGAGGGAAGTCAAAGCACTCTCTGCACTCCGACAATAGAGGAAGCTCGTGTCCCAAAAATGACACCCTATTCCCTATTTAGTGCACTAATTTTGACCATAGCCCAGAGCCCTATGGCCCTCCCCCGGTCTAAAGTAGTGCACTATATAGGGAATATGGTGCCGTTTGGGAAACACCCAAGGTCTTTGATCACTGCAGATTACAGGAAGATAACCCACAGATATACAGTTTGGGGAATCGCCCAGAAAAGCAAACAAAAGCAAAACAAATCTCAAAAATAGAACGTATCTGTTGAATCTGTTCTTCTGGCCGCTCCTGAGGCAAGTTTTGACTTGGCTGGACCATGTTGTGATGTACTGTACCACGGTTGCTTGGCTCTATGGCTGGCTAGCTGGCTACCTGACTGATTTAAAACCTCTTAAAAGGATCGGACACTGTTTTTCAATTTTCGCCAAAAATGACATACCCAAATCTAACTGGCTGTAGTAGCTCAGGACCTGAAGTAAGGATATGCATATTCTTGGTACCATTTGAAAGGAAACACTTTGAAGTTTGTGGAAATGTGAAATGAGTGTAGGAGAATATAACACAATAGATCTGGTAAAAAATAATAAAAAATAATAAAAAAAACATGAGTTTTTGGTTGGTTAACTAGCTGACAGCCTGGCTGGCTGGCTGATTGGCTAATTGACTGGGGCTTTTGTCAGATGACACCCCTAGCCTGTCATTTAAGGTAAAACATTTTTACTCATAACGCTATAGGCCTTCAGGAGACAACCTCCAACTGTCAAACCATCCATCACAATGTAGTGCTAATAACTAAAATGACCTTATCATACTCCTATACGTAGGTCACCTGTGTGGCGTTGGCACTAGTACATCTGGAAGTGCCCTTTGGACCAGCGTAGAGCAAAAGAACCCTCGGGATGTCTCAATGAAGCTCAGTTGACCCCATGCTGTCTTGCTCTGCGCTGTGTAAAGCATGTTGGATCCTGAGTTACTAACAGACGCGTGGATGACAGTGGATGTGTTTGGACTAGTTTGGATATTTTCCAGTCCCAAATCAATATGGAAGAATGTTCTAGTCTAGGGTGTAGGTAATATAAATAAGACAACCTGTTGGTTTGGTGATTGATGCATTTAAAAAAAGTTAGAAAAATATGAAAGAAAGAAAGAAAGAAATAAAGAAGACGAATAAGAAGACGAAGAAGTAGGCATCTAGTGGAATACTGTAATATTATGTCTAGTTAGGTGAAGTAACAAACAGGAAGTGGATAATTATTATGTCTAGTTAGGTGAAGTAACAAACAGGAAGTGGATAATTATTATGTCTAGTTAGGTAAAGTAACGTACAGGAAGTGGATAATTATTATGTCTAGTTAGGTGAAGTAACAAACAGGAAGTGGATAATTATTATGTCTAGTTAGGTGAAGTAACAAACAGGAAGTGGATAATTATTATGTCTAGTTAGGTGAAGTAACAAACAGGAAGTGGATAATTATTATGTCTAGTTAGGTAAAGTAACGTACAGGAAGTGGATAATTATTATGTCTAGTTAGGTGAAGTAACAAACAGGAAGTGGATAATTATTATGTCTAGTTAGGTAAAGTAACGTACAGGAAGTGGATAATTATTATGTCTAGTTAGGTAAAGTAACGTACAGGAAGTGGATAATTATTATGTCTAGTTAGGTGAAGTAACAAACAGGAAGTGGATAATTATTATGTCTAGTTAGGTGAAGTAACAAACAGGAAGTGGATAATTATAATGTCTAGTTAGGTGAAGTAACGTACAGGAAGTGGATAATTATTATGTCTAGTTAGGTGAAGTAACAAACAGGAAGTGGATAATTATTATGTCTAGTTAGGTGAAGTAACAAACAGGAAGTGGATAATTATTATGTCTAGTTAGGTGAAGTAACAAACAGGAAGTGGATAATTATTATGTCTAGTTAGGTAAAGTAACGTACAGGAAGTGGATAATTATTATGTCTAGTTAGGTGAAGTAACAAACAGGAAGTGGATAATTATTATGTCTAGTTAGGTAAAGTAACGTACAGGAAGTGGATAATTATTATGTCTAGTTAGGTAAAGTAACGTACAGGAAGTGGATAATTATTATGTCTAGTTAGGTGAAGTAACAAACAGGAAGTGGATAATTATTATGTCTAGTTAGGTGAAGTAACAAACAGGAAGTGGATAATTATTATGTCTAGTTAGGTAAAGTAACGTACAGGAAGTGGATAATTATTATGTCTAGTTAGGTGAAGTAACGTACAGGAAGTGGATAATTATTATGTCTAGTTAGGTGAAGTAACAAACAGGAAGTGGATAATTATTATGTCTAGTTAGGTGAAGTAACAAACAGGAAGTGGATAATTATTATGTCTAGTTAGGCGAAGTAACAAACAGGAAGTGGATAATTATTATGTCTAGTTAGGTGAAGTAACAAACAGGAAGTGGATAATTATTATGTCTAGTTAGGTGAAGTAACGTACAGGAAGTGGATAATTATTATGTCTAGTTAGGAGAATTAACGTACAGGAAGTGGATAATTATTATGTCTAGTTAGGTAAAGTAACGCACAGGAAGTGGATAATTATTATGTCTAGTTAGGTAAAGTAACGTACAGGAAGTGGATAATTATTATGTCTAGTTAGGTGAAGTAACGTACAGGAAGTGGATAATTATTATGTCTAGTTAGGTAAAGTAACTTACAGGAAGTGGATAATTATTATGTCTAGTTAGGTGAAGTAACGTACAGGAAGTGGATAATTATTATGTCTAGTTAGGTGAAGTAACGTACAGGAAGTGGATAATTATTATGTCTAGTTAGGTAAAGTAACATACAGGAAGTGGATAATACATCCCTGTGGCAATAGAACCCAGTTGTCAAGCCATCTGTCAAAGCTTAGCGCTAATTCCAATCGTCTTTATCACGGCACTTGGTTCCTTTATATGGCGACAGCGCTAATTGTTGGGTATGACGTTTAGTTTCGATGTTAATAAGCCCGACTGTACTGTATTGTGGTGGATTTGGAACAAAGCTTAGTGGGTCTGCTAGTATTAACCAAGGAGTAAACATGTCCCCTGTTCTTCTAAGAACTATACTGACGTAGGTTATGGTGGGGCAGCGGGGACACCAAGGTCGTCCATCAAAACACATGGCTCAGTACAAAGCTGAATTGATGTACTTGCTTGAATGAAGGAACAAACATCCTCACTGATCTGGGTTGGAGTATTAGATTGAATGAAGCAACACATCCTCACTGATCTGGGTTGGAGTATTAGATTGAATGAAGCAACACATCCTCACTGATCTGGGTTGGAGTATTAGATTGAATGAAGCAACACATCCTCACTGATCTGGGTTGGAGTATTAGATTGAATGAAGCAACACATCCTCACTGATCTGGGTTGGTGTATTAGATTGAATGAAGCAACACATCCTCACTGATCTGGGTTGGTGTATTAGATTGAATGAAGCAACACATCCTCACTGATCTGGGTTGGTGTATTAGATTGAATGAAGCAACACATCCTCACTGATCTGGGTTGGAGTATTAGATTGACTGAAGCAACACATCCTCACTGATCTGGGTTGGTGTATTAGATTGAATGAAGCAACACATCCGTACGGATCTGGGTTGGAGTATTAGATTGAATGAAGCAACACATCCTCACTGATCTGGGTTGGAGTATTAGATTGAATGAAGCAACACATCCTCACTGATCTGGGTTGGAGTATTAGATTGAATGAAGCAACACATCCTCACTGGTCTGGGTTGGAGTATTAGATTGAATGAAGCAACACATCCTCACTGATCTGGGTTGGAGAATTAGATTGAATGAAGCAACACATCCTCACTGATCTGGGTTGGAGTATTAGATTGAATGAAGCAACACATCCTCACTGATCTGGGTTGGAGTAGGACAGGGGAGGGAAACTTCTTATCCTGGAGGAAGGGCAGTAGATTAATGTTTTGTTCCAGTCCTACAGTCTCAGTTGGTTTTGTTCCAGTCCTACAGTCTCAGTTGGTTTTGTTCCAGTCCTACAGTCTCAGTTGGTTTTGTTCCAGTTCTACAGTCTCAGTTGGTTTTGTTCCAGTTCTACAGTCTCAGTTGGTTTTGTTCCAGTCCTACAGTCTCAGTTTAATGTTTTGTTCCAGTCCTACAGTCTCAGTTGGTTTTGTTCCAGTCCTACAGTCTCAGTTGGTTTTGTTCCAGTCCCACAGTCTCAGTTTAATGTTTTGTCGCAGTTCTACAGTCTCAGTTGGTTTTGTTCCAGTCCTACAGTCTCAGTTTAATGTTTTGTTCCAGTCCTACAGTCTCAGTTGGTTTTGTTCCAGTCCTACAGTCTCAGTTGGTTTTGTTCCAGTCCCACAGTCTCAGTTGGTTTTGTTCCAGTCCTACAGTCTCAGTTGGTTTTGTTCCAGTTCTACAGTCTCAGTTGGTTTTGTTCCAGTCCTACAGTCTCAGTTGGTTTTGTTCCAGTTCTACAGTCTCAGTTGGTTTTGTTCCAGTCCTACAGTCTCAGTTAGTTTTGTTCCAGTCCTACAGTCTCAGTTTAATGTTTTGTTCCAGTCCTACAGTCTCAGTTGGTTTTGTTCCAGTCCTACAGTCTCAGTTGGTTTTGTTCCAGTCCCACAGTCTCAGTTTAATGTTTTGTCGCAGTTCTACAGTCTCAGTTGGTTTTGTTCCAGTCCTACGGTCTCAGTTGGTTTTGTTCCAGTCCCACAGTCTCAGTTTAATGTTTTGTTGCAGTTCTACAGTCTCAGTTGGTTTTGTTCCAGTCCTACAGTCTCAGTTTAATGTTTTGTCGCAGTTCTACAGTCTCAGTTGGTTTTGTTCCAGTCCTACGGTCTCAGTTGGTTTTGTTCCAGTCCCACAGTCTCAGTTTAATGTTTTGTTCCAGTCCTACAGTCTCAGTTGGTTTTGTTCCAGTTCTACAGTCTCAGTTTAATGTTTTGTTCCAGTCCTACAGTCTCAGTTTAATGTTTTGTTCCAGTCCTACAGTCTCAGTTGGTTTTGTTTCAGTCCTACAGTCTCAGTTTAATGTTTTGTTCCAGTCCTACAGTCTCAGTTGGTTTTGTTCCAGTCCTACAGTCTCAGTTGGTTTTGTTCCAGTCCTACAGTCTCAGTTGGTTTTGTTCCAGTCCTACAGTCTCAGTTGGTTTTGTTCCAGTCCTACAGTCTCAGTTTAATGTTTTGTTCCAGTCCTACAGTCTCAGTTGGTTTTGTTCCAGTCCTACAGTCTCAGTTTAATGTTTTGTTCCAGTCCTACAGTCTCAGTTGGTTTTGTTCCAGTCCTACAGTCTCAGTTGGTTTTGTTCCAGTCCTACAGTCTCAGTTTAATGTTTTGTTCCAGTTCTACAGTTTCAGTTAGTTTTGTTCCAGTCCTACAGTCTCAGTTGGTTTTGTTCCAGTCCTACAGTCTCAGTTGGTTTTGTTCCAGTCCTACAGTCTCAGTTGGTTTTGTTCCAGTCCTACAGTCTCAGTTGGTTTTGTTCCAGTCCTACAGTCTCAGTTGGTTTTGTTCCAGTCCTACAGTCTCAGTTGGTTTTGTTCCAGTCCTGAACGTTGCATCCAAGGTCATCCAGCAAAACACTCCTTCAGAGTCAAAGCCAGGAAGCCTCTTCTGAGTCAAAGCCAGGAAGCCTCTTCAGAATCAAAGCCAGGAAGCCTATTCAGAGTCAAAGCCAGGAAGCCTCTTCAGAGTCAAAGCCAGGAAGCCTCTTCAGAGTCAAAGCCAGGAAGCCTCTTCAGAGTCAAAGCCAGGAACCCTCTTCAGAGTCAAGACCAGGAAGCTTCTTCAGAGTCAACGCCAGGAATTCTCTTCAGAGGCAATGCCAGGAAGCCTCTACAGAGTCAAATCCAGGAAGCCTCTTCAGAGGCAAAGCTAGGAAACCTCTTCAGGGTCAAGGCCAGGAATCCTCTTCAGAGTCAAGGCCAGGAATCATTCCCAGAGTCAAGGCCAGGAAGCCTCTTCATAGTCAAAGCCAGGAAACCTCTTCAGAGTCAAAGCCAGGAAGCCTCTTCAGCGTCAAGGCCAGGAATCATTCCCAGAGTCAAAGCCAGGAAGCCTCTTCATCATCAAGGCCAGGAAGCATTCCCAGAGTCAAGGCCAGGAAGCCTCTTCAGAGTCAAAGCCAGGAAGCCTCTTCAGCGTCAAAGCCAGGAAGCCTCTTCAGTTGGATTTCATTAGAGATCACAGCTTAGACCTTCTATAACCCACAACCATTTAACCTTTGTTTTCAGAGTTATAATGAAAATCCCCGTTGCTGTTTAAATTGGCCAATGCCTGGCTACATACCAGCTGCAGTGTGGTCTGGGCTCAGTCATGCTCATAATGTCCATTAGTGTGTTAATCATGGATGTATTTAAGTGCAGCCATTCTCTGACCCTGGATCATACGTCAGACCACAAGCCTTTGTTCTGCCAATGGAAGTGGGAAAACCCGCCACAACGCCTGCTGCGTCACTAATGGCACCCTATTCCCTACGTATGAATCTATGGGCCCTGGGCAAAAGTAGTGCACTATATACAGTGCCTTTAGAAAGTAGTTAAAGGCCTTGACTTTTTCCCTATTTTGTTGAGTTACAGGCTGAATATGAAATGGATTAAAAATATATATTTTTAAATGTTAAATGTCACTGGCCAACACACAATACCCCATAATGTCAAAATGGAATCATGTTTTTGAAATGTTTACAAATTAAATTAAAAATTAAGATCTGAAATGACTTGGGCGGCAGGGTTGCCTAGTGGTTAGAGTGTTGGACTAGTAACCGGAAGGTTGCGAGTTCAAACCCCCGATCTGACAAGGTACAAATCTGTTGTTCTGCCCCTGAACAGGCAGTTAACCCACTGTTCCTAGGCTGTCATTGAAAATAAGAATTTGTTCTTAACTGACTTGCCTGGTCAAATAAAAGTAAAATAAAAATGGCAAACCTAAACAAGTTCAGGAGTAAAAAATATGTTGTAATAAGTTGCATTGACTCACTCTGAGTGTAATAACAGTGTTTAACATGACGTTTGAATGACTACCTCGTCTCTATACCCTCACACAGACAATTATCTATAAGGTCCCTCAATCAAACAGTGAATTTCACAACACAGATTCAACCACAAGGAGGTTTTCCAATGGCTTCACAAAGAAGGGAACCTATTGGTAGATGGGTGAAAATAAAAAAAGCATGGTGAAGTTATTAATGACACTTTGGATGGTGTATCAATACACCCAGTCACTGCAAGGATACAGGCGTCCTTCCTAACTCAGTTGCCGGGGAGGAAGGAAACCGCTCAGAGAGTATAATGGCTTTGAAGGGAGAGAACTGAGAATGGACAACAACACTGTAGTTATTCCACCATTCTAACCGACTTGACAGAGTGAAAAGAAGGAAGTCCGTACAGAATAAGAATATTACAAAACGTGCATCCTGTTTGCAATTAGCCACTAAAGCAAAACTGCAAATAGAATTGGCAAAGAAATTAACTTTACGTCCTGAATTCAAGGCCTTATGTTTTCCAACACAATGCATCACTGTGTACCAACCTCCATATTTTCAGGAATGGTGGTGGCTACATCATGTTATGGGTATGCTTGTCATCTCCAAGGATGATAAGGGGTTCTTCAAGGTCTCATTCTGGGAGATAACAGTAAGAACTGTTGGGAGACAAATCTCTCCTCCATGACCTCCTGTTGGATAGGTCACAGAGTGTGTGTGTGGCTGTGTGTGTGTGTGTTTGTGTGTGTGGCTGTGTGTGTGTGTGTTAGTGTGTGTGTGTGTGTGTTAGTGTGTGTGGCTGTGTGTTAGTGTGTGTGTGTGTATTAGTGATGCACGGGTTGACTCATAACAGTCCGTTATATCCGTGGAGCAGATATATAAAACAATGCAATATAAATTCCTAAATGTATAATTCTTGTTCAGTTCATGTCTGTAGGCAACATGAAACTCTTTCTTTCATTATTTTTACCAAGTGTGTAGTCTCAGCTATAGAGTCTAACTGTATCGAGTGTTAGTGTGTAGTCTCAGCTATAGAGTCTAACTGTATCTAGTGTGTAGTCTCAGCTATAGAGTCTAGCTGTATCTAGTGTGTAGTCTCAGCTATAGAGTCTAGCTGTTACTAGTGTGTAGTCTCAGCTATAGAGTCTAGCTGTATCTAGTGTGTAGTCTCAGCTATAGAGTATAGCTGTATCTAGTGTGTAGTCTCAGCTATAGGGTCTAACTCTATCTAGTGTGTAGTCTCAGCTATAGAGTATAGCTGTATCTAGTGTGTAGTCTCAGCTATAGTCTAGCTGTATCTAGTGTGTCGTCTCAGCTATAGAGTCTAACTGTATCTAGTGTGTAGTCTCAGCTATAGAGTCTAGCTGTATCTAGTGTGTAGTCTCAGCTATAGAGTCTAGCTGTATCTAGTGTGTAGTCTCAGCTATAGAGTCTAACTGTATCTAGTGTGTAGTCTCAGCTATAGAGTCTAGCTGTATCTAGTGTGTAGTCTCAGATATAGAGTCTAACTATCTAGTGTGTAGTCTCAGCTATAGAGTCTAGCTGTATCTAGTGTGTAGTCTCAGCTATAGAGTCTAGCTGTATCTAGTGTGTAGTCTCAGCTATAGAGTCTAACTGTATCTAGTGTGTAGTCTCAGCTATAGAGTCTAGCTGTATCTAGTGTGTAGTCCCAGCTATAGAGTCTAACTCTATCTAGTGTGTAGTCTCAGCTATAGAGTATAGCTGTATCTGTGTGTAGTCTCAGCTATAGAGTCTAGCTGTATCTAGTGTGTAGTCTCAGCTATAGAGTCTAGCTGTATCTAGTGTGTAGTCTCAGCTATAGAGTCTAGCTGTATCTAGTGTGTAGTCTCAGCTATAGAGTCTAGCTGTATCTAGTGTGTAGTCTCAGCTATATGACTGTGGGGACTGCGGGTTATGAGTCAACCCGTGCATCACTAATAAACACACACACACACACACACACACACACACACACACACACACACACACACACACACACACACACACACACACAGACACACACACACACACACACACACACACACACACACACACACACACACACACATGCACTCTGTGACCTATCCAACGGGAGGTCATGGAGGAGAGATTTATCTCCCAGAATGAGAACTTGAAGAACCCCTTATCATAAAAGAAACTCCCTAGTCCTTGGAGATGACAAGCATGCCCATAACATGATGTAGCCACCACCATTCCTGAAAACATGGAGGTTGGTTCACAGTGAGTGGTACTTATTTATACCCATCTACCAATAGGTTCCCTTCTTTGTAAGGCATTGGAAAACCTCCTTGGTCATTGTGGTTGAATCTGTGTTTGAAATTCACCATTCGATTGAGTGACCTTATCGATAATTGTCTGTGTGAGGATACAGAGATAAGGTAGTCATTCAAACTATTATTGGACACAGAGTGAGTCCGTGCAACTTATTATGCGACTTGTTTAAAAGCACTTTTTTTTTTTACTCTTGAACTTGTGGAAGGTCGTCGTTGAAAGGAAGAATTTGTTCTTAATGAATTAACTGACTTGCCTCGTTAAATAAAGGTACAATATAGGTTTCTACAGTCAATGAAAATGTTCCGCGTTGCATCGACGTTTTCACAGACGCGGTGACTGAGCTCAACAGGAAGGAAGTGAAGTGTAGAGGAGGAAGTGTAGACAGGAAGTGTAGAGAGGTACCTGCTGTGACTTTTAAAAAGCTGATTCTGGGCGGAGACTGGCGAGGGTGACTTCCTTAACAGTCTGTTGGCCTCGAATTCATGCTCATCATATCTGACATTTTGGTGGAAGGCTATTTATTAGTCAACTCGTCTATGATGAGATACATGCAGATTCTCTTCTGTCATTACTTGTTGCCCTAAAAGACTAAATAAAACCCTTGCCCACCAGAATAATGTCATCAATCGATAGAATGAATGCTTCAATCTAAGTTGACATTGATAACGTTTGTTTCCTCTTTCATCTCTGCCTCTCTCACACAACAAATATGTTTAGAGACCGGGGAGAAAATGCAACAACTCCATTTTCAGAGCAAAATATTCATATTAAAACAGTTTTTACCGGTTTTAAGGAAATTAAAGGTCTTAAAATTACCCTTTTTTTTTACAATTTCAGTTCGGCTTGGATGCATATTTTATGTGGCTGAAATACGATCCACTTTTATGATTCTGTTAAAGATAGCACCTTTACAGACGGTCCCTAACTACACATTCACATTCTCTCTAGATGCTGATAAAGAGGGCACCTTTACAGATGGTCCCTAACTACACATTCACATTCTCTCTAGATGCTGATAAAGAGGGTACCTTTACAGACGGTCCCTAACTACACACTCACATTCTCTCTAGATGCTGATAAAGAGGGTACCTTTACAGACGGTCCCTAACTACACACTCACATTCTCTCGAGATGCTGATAAAGAGGGTACCTTTACAGACGGTCCCTAACTACACATTCACATTCTCTCTAGATGCTGATAAAGAGCGTACCTTTACAGACGGTCCCTAACTACACACTCACATTCTCTCTAGATGCTGATAAAGAGGGCACCTTTACAGACGGTCCCTAACTACACACTCACATTCTCTCGAGATGCTGATAAAGAGGGCACCTTTACAGACGGTCCCTAACTACACACTCACATTCTCTCTAAATGCTGATAAAGATGGCACCTTTACAGACGGTCCCTAACTACACATTCACATTCTCTCTAGATGCTGATAAAGAGGGTACCTTTACAGACGGTCCCTAACTACACATTCACATTCTCTCTAGATGCTGATAAAGAGGGCACCTTTACAGACGGTCCCTAACTACACACTCACATTCTCTCTAGATGCTGATAAAGATAGCACCTTTACAGACGGTCCCTAACTACACATTCACATTCTCTCTAGATGCTGATAAAGAGGGCACCTTTACAGACGGTCCCTAACTACACACTCACATTCTCTCTAGATGCTGATAAAGATAGCGCAGTCATTTCTACAGGTGGTCCCTAACCTCAAATTCATTGTCTCAAGATGCCCGAAAATAAAGTCATACTTCTCCACTCATGTTCCCGGTTTCCTGCGCTGAACCTTAGTCAGGTTTTAATAGTCACAGTGGGTAGGTTTTAATAGTCACAGTTGCAACAACAACCCCTTAAAACTTCCTGATGAACTCAGTCACCGTGTTTGTGCGTCTATGTTATTCTGAGAGGCAACCCAGAACATTATTTATTTTATGTATCCTTTATTTAACTAGGCAAGTCATTTAAGAACAAATTCTTATTTACAATGACGGCCTACCCCTTTGGGACTCCCAATCACGGCCGGTTGTGATACAGCCTGGAATCGAACCAAGGTCTCTAGTGACGCCTCTAGCACTGAGATGCAGTGCCTTAGACCGCTGCGCCACTCGGGATCTTCAACATATCCCGGACTCTGACATCGCTCATTCTGATATTTCTTCATTTCTTTCTTTTGGGATTATGTGGATTGGTATTTTTTATATTGCTCGGGATTATCACTGCACCATTGGGATTACGTGTGTATTGTTGGGATTATCACTGCACCATTGGGATTATGTGTGTATTGTTTTATATTGCTAGGGATTATCACTGCACCGTTGGAATTATGTGTGTATTGTTTTATACTGCTAGGGATTATCACTGCACCGTTGGGATTATGTGTGTATTGTTTAATACTGCTAGGGATTATCACTGCACCATTGGGATTATGTGGATTGGTATTGTTTTATATTGCTAGGGATTATCACTGCACCGTTGGGATTATGTGTGTATTGTTTTATATTGCTAGGGATTATCGCTGTACCGTTGGGATTATGTGTGTATTGTTTTATCCTGCTAGGGATTATCACTGCACCGTTGGGATTATGTGTGTATTGTTTTATATTGCTAGGGATTATCGCTGTACCGTTGGGATTATGTGTGTATTGTTTTATCCTGCTAGGGATTATCACTGCACCGTTGGGATTATGTGTGTATTGTTTTATACTGCTAGGGATTATCACTGCACCATTGGGATTATGTGTGTATTGTTTTATATTGCTAGGGATTATCACTGCACTGTTGGGATTATGTGTGTATTGTTTTATATTGCTAGGGATTATCACTGCACCGTTGGGATTATGTGTGTATTGTTTTATATTGCTAGGGATTATCACTGCACCATTGGAATTATGTGGATTGGTATAGTTTTATATTGCTAGGGATTATCACTGCACCATTGGAATTATGTGGATTGGTATAGTTTTATATTGCTAGGGATTATCACTGCACCGCTGGGATTATGTGTGTATTGTTTTATATTGCTAGGGATTATCACTGCACCATTGGAATTATGTGGATTGGTATAGTTTTATATTGCTAGGGATTATCACTGCACCACTGGGATTATGTGTGTATTGTTTTATAGTGCTAGGGATTATCACTGCACCATTGGGATTATGTTTGTATTGTTTTATATTGCTAGGGATTATTACTGCACCGTTGGGATTATGTGTGTATTGTTTTATATTGCTAAGGATTATCGCTGCACCGTTGGGATTATGTGTGTATTGTTTTATATTGCTAGGGATTATCACTGCACCATTGGGATAATGTGTGTATTGTTTTATATTGCTAGTGATTATCGCTGTACCGTTGGGATTATGTGTGTATTGTTTTATCCTGCTAGGGATTATTACTGCACCGTTGGGATTATGTGTGTTGTTTTATACTGCTAGGGATTATCACTGCACCATTGGGATTATGTGGATTGGTATTGTTTTATATTGCTAGGGATTATCACTGCACCATTTGGATTATGTGTGTATTGTTTTATACTGCTAGGGATTATCACTGCACCGTTGGGATTATGTGTGTATTGATTTATATTGCTAGGGATTATCACTGCACCATTGGGATTATGTGAGTATTGTTTTATATTGCTAGGGATTATCACTGCACCATTGGGATTATGTAGAATGGTATAGTTTATATTGCTAGGGATTATCACTGCACCACTGGGATTATGTGTGTATTGTTTTATATTGCTAGGGATTATCACTGCACCATTGGGATTATGTGTGTATTGTTTTATGTTGCTAGGGATTATCACTGCACCGTTGGGATTATGTGTGTATTGTTTTATATTGCTAGGGATTATCCCTGCACTGTTGGGATTATGTGTGTATTTTTTTATACTGCTAGGAATTATCACTGCACCGTTGGGATTATGTGTGTATTGTTTTATACTGCTAGGGATTATCACTGCACCATTGGGATTATGTGTGTATTGTTTTATACTGCTAGGGATTATCACTGCACCATTGGGATTATGTGTGCATTGTTTTATACTGCTAGGGATTATCACTGCAACGTTGGGATTATGTGTGTATTGATTTATATTGCTAGGGATTATCACTGCACCATTGGAATTATGTGTGTATTGTTTTATATTGCTAGGGATTATCACTGAACCGTTGGGATTATGTGTGTATTGTTTTATACTGCTAGGGATTATCACTGCAATGTTGGGATTATGTGTGTATTGTTTTATACTGCTAGGGATTATCACTGCACTGTTGGGATTATGTGTGTATTGTTTTATACTGCTAGGGATTATCACTGCAATGTTGGGATTATGTGTGTATTGTTTTATACTGCTAGGGATTATCACTGCACTGTTGGGATTATGTGTGTATTGTTTTATCCTGCTAGGGATTATCACTGCACCGTTTCGGATTATGTGTGTATTGTTTTATTTTGTTAGGGATTATCACTGCACCGTTGGGTTTATGTGTGTATTGTTTTATACTGCTAGGGATTATCACTGCACCGTTGGGATTATGTGTGTATTGTTTTATCCTGCTAGAGATTATTACTGCACCGTTGGGATTATGTGTGTATTGTTTTATACTGCTAGGGATTATCACTGCACCGTTGGGATTATGTGTGTATTGTTTTATATTGCTAGGGATTATCACTGCACCGTTGGGATTATGTGTGTATTGTTTTATATTGCTAGGGATTATCACTGCACAATTGGGATTATGTGTGTTTTGTTTTATATTGTTAGGGATTATCACTGCACTGTTGGAGCTGGAAAAACAAGCATTTGTTGCACCTGCGATAGCATCTGTGTACGCCACATCCTGAATGTCTGAATGGACATTTCCACCTGACCACTATGAACTAACAGCACTAAAACTAATTACAGGTTTGTTCACAGCACCTATTATATCTTCTTAATGTAGGACTGTTCTTAATGTAGGACTGTTCTTAATGTAGGACTGTTCTTACTGTAGGACTGTTCTTACTGTAGGACTGTTCTTACTGTAGGACTGTTCTAAATGTAGGACTGTTCTTAATGTAGGACTGTTCTTAATGTAGGACTGTTCTAAATGTAGGACTGTTCTTAATGTAGGACTGTTCTTACTGTAGGACTGTTCTTACTGTAGGACTGTTCTTACTGTAGGACTGTTCTTAATGTAGGACTGTTCTTACTGTAGGACTGTTCTTAATGTAGGACTGTTCTTAATGTAGGACTGTTCTTACTGTAGGACTGTTCTTAATGTAGGACTGTTCTTAATGTAGGACTGTTCTTACCGTAGGACTGTTCTTAATGTAGGACTGTTCTTACTGTAGGACTGTTCTTAATGTAGGACTGTTCTTAATGTAGGACTGTTCTTAATGTAGGACTGTTCTTACCATAGGACTGTTCTTACCGTAGGACTGTTCTTACCGTAGGACTGTTCTTACCATAGGACTGTTCTTACCGTAGGACTGTTCTTAATGTAGGACTGTTCTTAATGTAGGACTGTTCTTAATGTAGGACTGTTCTTACTGTAGGACTGTTCTTAATGTAGGACTGTTCTTACTGTAGGACTGTTCTTAATGTAGGACTGTTCTTAATGTAGGACTGTTCTTACTGTAGGACTGTTCTTAATGTAGGACTGTTCTTACCGTAGGACTGTTCTTAATGTAGGACTGTTCTTAATGTAGGACTGTTCTTACTGTAGGACTGTTCTTAATGTAGGACTGTTCTTACTGTAGGACTGTTCTTAATGTAGGACTGTTCTTAATGTAGGACTGTTCTTAATGTAGGACTGTTCTTACCATAGGACTGTTCTTACCGTAGGACTCTTCTTACCGTAGGACTGTTCTTACCATAGGACTGTTCTTACCGTAGGACTGTTCTTAATGTAGGACTGTTCTTAATGTAGGACTGTTCTTACTGTAGGACTGTTCTTAATGTAGGACTGTTCTTAATGTAGGACTGTTCTTACCGTAGGACTGTTCTTACTGTAGGACTGTTCTTAATGTAGGACTGTTCTTAATGTAGGACTGTTCAGACCGTAGGACTGTTCTTACCGTAGGACTGTTCTTACCGTAGGACTGTTCTTACCGTAGGACTGTTCTTACTGTAGGACTGTTCTTAATGTAGGACTGTTCTTACTGTAGGACTGTTCTTACTGTAGGACTGTTCTTAATGTAGGACTGTTCTTACTGTAGGACTGTTCTTAATGTAGGACTGTTCTTAATGTAGGACTGTTCTTACTGTAGGACTGTTCTTAATGTTGGACTGTTCTTACTGTAGGACTGTTCTTAATGTAGGACTGTTCTTAATGTAGGACTGTTCTTACTGTAGGACTGTTCTTACTGTAGGACTGTTCTTAATGTAGGACTGTTCTTAATGTAGGACTGTTCTTAATGTTGGACTGTTCTTACTGTAGGACTGTTCTTAATGTAGGACTGTTCTTAATGTAGGACTGTTCTTACTGTAGGACTGTTCTTACTGTAGGACTGTTCTTACTGTAGGACTGTTCTTAATGTAGGACTGTTCTTAATGTAGGACTGTTCTTAATGTAGGACTGTTCTTAATGTAGGACTGTTCTTAATGTTGGACTGTTCTTACTGTAGGACTGTTCTTAATGTAGGACTGTTCTTAATGTAGGACTGTTCTTAATGTTGGACTGTTCTTACTGTAGGACTGTTCTTAATGTAGGACTGTTCTTAATGTAGGACTGTTCTTACTGTAGGACTGTTCTTACTGTAGGACTGTTCTTACTGTAGGACTGTTCTTAATGTAGGACTGTTCTTAATGTAGGACTGTTCTTAATGTAGGACTGTTCTTAATGTAAGACTGTTCTTAATGTACGACTGTTCTTAATGTAGGACTGTTCTTACCATAGGACTGTTCTTACCGTAGGACTGTTCTTACCATAGGACTGTTCTTACTGTAGGACTGTTCTTAATGTAGGACTCTTCTTAATGTAGGACTGTTCTTAATGTAGGACTGTTCTTACCATAGGACTGTTCTTACCGTAGGACTGTTCTTACCGTAGGACTGTTCTTACCGTAGGACTGTTCCTAATGTAGGACTGTTCTTAATGTAGGACTGTTCTTACTGTAGGACTGGGTTCTTACTGTAGGTTTGGGTTGTTCTTACTGTAGGATTTGGCTGTTCTTACTGTAAAATTCAGATGGGCTTACTGTAGGATTGGGATGGTCTTACTGTAGGACTGGGTTGTTCTTACTTTAGGACTGGGTTGTTCTTACTGTAGGACTGTTCTTACTGTAGGTTTGGGTTGTTCTTACTGTAAGATTCAGATGGTCTTACTGTAGGATCGGGATGGTCTTACTGTAAGACTCAGATGGTCTTACTGTAGGATTGGGATGGTCTTACTGTTGGATTGGGATGGTCTTACTGTAAGACTCAGATGGTCTTACTGTAGGATTGGGATGGTCTTACTGTAAGATTCAGATGGTCTTACTGTAGGATGGAACATGTGACAACTTTCACTGGTTTTCCCATTCAGTCTTGAGCCTGATGACTCACATCCTGTCCAGGGACAGATTGCTCGATCTCTGCTTGATGTCTCCAGGGATAGGTGGAGACCAGAAATCAGCACTGGCATTTCTACAATGCCCTCTTCACCCTGTAAACACCTGACATCATTAAGATGCCCTCTTCACCCTGTTAACACCTGACATCATTAAGATGCACTCTTCACCCTGTTAACACCTGACATCATCTAGATGCCCTCTTCAACCTGTTAACACCTGACATCATCAAGATGCCCTCTTCACCCTGTTAACACCTGACATCATTAAGATGCCCTCTTCACCCTGTTAACACCTGATATCAATGAGAACTGATATCCGATCTGGTGATCAGTCAGACATCTCAGGGCGAAGGGTTTCACTCCAAATTGCACCATATGGCTTTGGGCAAAAGTAGTGCACTATATCGGGAATAGGGTGCCATAGGGCTCTGGTCCATAGTAGTGCACTATATCGGGAATAGGGTGCCATAGGGCTCTGGTCTATAGTAGTGCATTTTATCGGGAATAGGGTGCAATAGGGCTCTGGTCTATAGTAGTGCACTACATAGGGAATAGGGTGCCATAGGGCTCTGGTCCATAGTAGTGCACTATATCGGGAATAGGGTGCCATAGGGCTCTGGTCTATAGTAGTGCATTT